>NW_009649220.1:3378-5759 GCF_000708025.1 Charadrius vociferus | reverse complement strand
ATTCGCCTTCTTGGCCGCCAGGGCACATTGCTGGCTCATGGTCATCCTGTTGTCCACCAGGACTCCCAGGTCCCTCTCCACAGAGCTGCTCTCCAGGAGGTCAGCCCCCAACCTGTACTGATGCATGGGGTTATTCCTCCCCAGATGCAGTACCCTACACTTGCCCTTGTTGAAGTTCATCAGGTTTCTCTCTGCCCAACTCTCCAGCCTGTCCAGGTCTCGCTGTATGGCGGCACAGCCTTCTGGCGTGTCAGCCACTCCTCCCAGTTTTGTGTCATCAGCAAACTTGCTGATGGTACACTCTATCCCTTCATCCAGGTCATCAATGAATATGTTGAACAAGACTGGGCCCAGTACTGACCCCTGAGGGACACCACTTGTTACTGACCTCCAACTAGACTCTGCACCACTAACCACAACCCTCTGAGCTCTATCTGTAAGCTCTATCTGTTCATCTCCTTCCAGAATGGAGCCCTCATCTGCCCTGCAGAGGGCAGAGAGAAGGCGGGAATTTTGCTCCCTCCAGAGTGATGGCACTCAGCAGCATTTGATGAGTTCAGGTCAGCACTTTGGAAATCCCTCGATCCCAATTGTTTATTTTGCAGGTCGAAACCCCAGTGAGCCACTGGTCAAAAATGGGTAGTTAAACTTGCTTTGTTGGTGGTTGGCTCTTGCAGACGAGCCTGGAGGGGGTGTTGGGTTTTCTAGTTTCCTGGCTTGAGGCTGAGGGAAGGGAAGATGAAAGCTCTCCATGGAGAATTTAGCAGCCTCTTACCCTTCCAGCTCAGATGGGACCATGGGGTTGACCAAAAATTAGCAAGCCAGCAGAAAGCTGGATGCCTCAATGTATTTCCTATATTTACCTAATTAGATAACAAATCTATCTGTAGATATGTGTGGTTTTTACCCCATAAATGCCAATAGAGTGCAGTGATTGATTTGCAGCACTCAGGGAGGTGTGAAGCCACCCAGTCAGGTGGCAACTGGGGGTTTTGCAGCAACACCAAAGTGCAGTTCCTTGTCTGCTTGAAAAACAGACAGCTATCCAAGGAGACAGACTTCTCTTAATATTTCATACACAGCTCAACACAGTCCAAAAATCAGAGGAGTGAGCATTTATGTTCAAAGCCATTGCCACGAACCCCAGCAGTTCCCACTGAGGGCCCCAGTGCTGGCTCCCAGGCTACGCCTGCCCGTGCAGATGCCACGTGGGCAGCTCCTGGGCAGGGAGGAGTTGGGCGCTTCACGGTCATGGTTTGCACTGCAGAAATCTCACCTTGCAAGATGCAGGGCCACCTGCAAAGAGGAGCGGGCTGGAGACATGCCTGGCAGTTATTTGCAAAAACTGCTGGTTGTCCTGGGCCAAACCCATGACAGTGCCCATCCCAAACAGTGTAATGATAGGGGTGGTCTTGTTCCAGCATCCGAGAATATTCCCAGACAGTTTTATAGGCGTAGCCTGATGAACCACCAAGAACGCATTTCTTCTCCCCATAGTTTTACAATAAGCTGTTTACCTCAATGCAGAGAGCTCTGTCTCTCTTAAACACTGTATCAGCTAGTTGGAGACATTCATGCTCCTAATAAACTGAATAGAGACATGAAACAGGTCCCAGAGGAGCTGGGGGTAAACCCAGGCTGTTACCATCTCGCAGCACAGGAGAGCGCGTTCCCTGCAAGCAGCTGCTCTGTGGAGGTGACTAAGGGTCCTAGAAAGGCTCCCAAAAGAGGCGCTGGCTGCATAGAGCTGCTCCAGGGCAGCCGGCATAGCTGCATGCCCTCCTCTTCCTTGCTACAGCCCAGACTGAGCGACCACGCAGCTTTAATTATGCAGATATTTGCAAGGCAACATACTGCCAGAGACCCATTAGCCAAATCATCTGCGGAGGAAACTCTGCCAGCTGTCATCGGATGGTGATGTGATTTCTTCATGTGGCAGAAGAGCAGGAATTTTAAAAATGCTGCGGATACCAGGCAGCCACCCTCAGGCAGCACAGGGCTTCGGGGAGGTCCTGCTCCCAAACCCTCCGCACGTGTATTGCGGGTGACCAGGCAGGAGCAGCACTACTGTGGAGCATGCTGCCTTCCCCCCGGTCACAGGAACCCTGCTACATCCTCCCCACTGCAACCTTCCAGCTGGCACCCAGCTCTGCAACATCTGCACAGCTGTGTCTGCACCTGGCTTTGCAACATCTGGCCAGCTGCGCTCACACCCAGCTGTGGCCCTGCCAGCTGGCGAATGCAGCGCTGCTCTTTTGGGAGCTGCACTTAGAATAGCAAAAGCCTTGGCATTCTAGGAATGGGGCAGTCCAGACCTTTGTGCTTTGTGTCTTCGCTCCCCACACTGTTTTCCAACTGTAAGGGAGGGTCAGAGGGGAAGG
>NW_009649220.1:0-3347 GCF_000708025.1 Charadrius vociferus | reverse complement strand
TTCCTCCAGCCTCCCCCTTGTTCCCCAGCCTCTTCTTGTGGGGATGCCTCCTGGTGGGCAGCAAAGCACTTAGGGAGAAGCAAACGCATCCAAACATTTTTGGACAGGGCTTCTGAGTGTGCAGCCAGGTGTGGGATTGTTGCTGCTTTAGGACAGGGGATGCAAGAAGAGCACTGTGTGTCTGAGCCCAGCCATCACTGGGGAGTGTTTTGGCTAATCCCAAAGGGAAGAGTGATCACACTAGAGCAACAGCTTCCCAGATGAACACATTTACCTTTTGATGGGGCTGCCTCCCGAGAGCCACCAAGCACAGGGTACCACCTGCAGCACCGCTCCCGAGCACGGGAGCATACAGGGCCTGAGGCAGGTAAGTAGGAAAGGAAAACAAATGGCAATTCAGATGGGAGATACTAGGCAGCAGGCCTATTGCCTGTGATGGCACAAAAGCCATCAAAGCAGATGTGATCTGCCCTGCCAGGTGATCTCACCATGCACAGATTCTGCATACCAGTTTGTCAGCAGCCTTCTTCGAAGGAAACCCAGTACTGAGTAGTTTACAGAATTTTTCTACAAGACGCTAAAGAGCTACTTGACCCCCAGGATGTAACCAAGAGAGGTGCAATTCCTGCCATTTATGTGTTCTGCCCTCAGATAGAAAGATATTATTTTATAATAAGTTACTGAAAAACTAGTTTCTCAAATAAGACTCAGGAGAGGGAGAGATGATAAAAAGACAATGGGGCTGACTGTAACTATTGCTAAGGTTAAAGAGAAGTGTATATATATGCATATCCATATGCATATATATACACACACACATATATATACTCACTGTAGTTCTGTGTGTGGAGTGAAGTGCTAAGGGACAGAGAACCGGTTTTGCAAAGCTGTGGGACCACCAATCTGTGCTACTGGTCTAAGGTAGTTTAAAACTAAGTTGGAATGCATCCAGTGGCAAATGGGAAACCTGTATTACCTCTAGCAGGATGTCCATGTGAGAAATGGCTCTGAACTTAGCAATCAGATAGAAGGCATAATTTGCAAAGCTGGTTGCATGGGGTGTGGAGTGGATTCTAATCTATCCTAATCAAGTTGCAATTTCAGGGAGGAAAACCCAGTACATCTGAGAGCTATCTAAACATGAGATATAGAACATATTTACACTACGTTAAAACAGTGTAGTGAGATTTCCCTCAATACAAAAAGTAAGTGAAGGCACAAAAAGAACAAAGATGAGAAAATTGGAAATAGTTTATTTGCTGCGTAAGGAAACTTCAGGCGACTCCTGATCTCCCACAGCCCCCACCACCATGTCAGCTGACGCTGAATCCAACTGGGGGGGGTGTGGGGGGGTCTTAGACTGTTCTCCGGGCTTTTGAGTATGCTGTTTCAAGGTCTCAAGCATCGTCCGCCACGCAGAGAGCAACCCCGCCGCTGTTTTATCAGACCGGGTTGCCGAGTCCCAGAGTTTGACCCCTATCTGGTCCCGAGTTTTGGGATTGTAGATAGAACGGGAATCAATCCCTGGGCAGTTTGACCGAGCCCTCAATAACAGCATTTTGAGATCTTGGAGGGGTATAGTTTTCCTGTGTTGCTTTAATATTTTCTGCATTATATTCACTATGGTTCTCTGCTCCTGGGAAATATCGTTCCCCATAGCCCCCGGCTGCTTACCTCCGTCCAGCGGTAGGTAATTACTCGTACACGATGCCGCTTCCTTTCAGCGATCCAAGTTCAGCCGCTTCCTTTCAGCGACTCAAGTTCAGCCGGGCTCCACCACTGGTCAGCGGAATGCTGCTATTATAGCCCTGGGTGAAGTAAAACTTCAGGTCCCTGTTCGGGCGCCATTTGTGGTGGATTGAATGACACGGACTCCGACATGCAGGATCAAAATCCTTTATTAAGCAAGCATGCTCTTTATATAATTTTCTACCAAGGCCAGTCATTTTCTACTTTACTTGTTTACACCATCACGTGCTCTAAAAGATCATGTTCCCACCGAAAAGGGAAGCTCTCTTCCCTGTGAGCAGCACCTCCTTATCTACGGAGTTGCTTCACACAACTTCATCGTCTGCCAAAACAGTGCTGCAGCTGCTTATTCCTCCCATGGCTTATGGCCAATAGTTCTACCACACTTAACCCTTCTTTTGCCTCAGTCCCCACAAGTTGTTCTTCCCTTATCCACCAACGCTGCAATGCCATCATAGAAGGCCACCAAATTTGTCTTCCTTTTTTCCCTTTTTAATAATGGGAGTTATGTTTCCCCTTTTCCAGTGTAGTGGGAACTTCATCGGACTGCCACAACTTCTCAAATATGATGGACAGTGGGTTAGCAACTTCACCTGCCAATGAGAATCTGCCAATTCTCAGAACCCGCAGATGAATCTCATCAGGTTCCATGGATTTGTGCACATTCAGGTTCCTTAGATGGTCTCAAAGCTGATGATCTTCTATGGTGAGCGGTACCTCATTCTCCCAGTCCTTGCCTTTGGATTCTGTGAATTGGGTGGCGTGGCTAGAGCACTTGCTGGTGAAGACTGAGGCAAAAAAGTTAAGTACCTCAGCCTTGCCCATGTTCCAAAAATTGGATGTCTTGTGCAGGTCCCTTGACCTTACCTCTTTTAATGGCAAAACCTGCTTTCAGAAGAATCTTAATTATTTTCCTACCTTTGTTGAAAACTTCTTCTGCTGTATTACCCCACACAATGATGTCATCGATGTATTGTAGGTGTTCTGGAGCTCCACCCTTCTCCAGTGCAGTCTGGATCAGTCCGTGACAAACAGTAGGGCTGTGTTTCCACCCCTGGGGCAGTCGATTCCAGGTGTACTGGACACCCCTCCAGGTGAAAGCAAACTGTGGCCTGCACTCTGCTGCTAAAGGAATAGAGAAAAAGGCATTAGCAATGTCAATTGTAGCATACCATTTGGCTGCCTTTGACTCCAGTTCATACTGAAGTTGTAGCATGTCTGGCACAGCAGCACTCAGTGGTGGTGTGACTTCATTCAGGCCACGGTAGTCTACTGTTAGTCTCCAGTCCCCATCAGACTTTCGCACTGGCCATATAGGACTGTTAAAGGGTGAGCGAGTTTTGCTGATCACTCCTTGGCTTTCTAGCCATCGAATCAGGTTATGGATGGGAATCAGGGAGTCTTGATTGGTGCGATACTGTCGTCGATGCACTGTGGCAGGAGGAATTGGCACCTGCTGATCTTCAACCCTCAGCAATCCCACAACAGAAGGGTCATCTGAAAGACCATCTCCATCCTCCAACTCAAGAGCAATCGAACCCATGGGTTCGGATGGAGAATGGGTTCGGATGGAGAAAATGACTGAGAAAATAACTGAG
>NW_009649219.1:0-824 GCF_000708025.1 Charadrius vociferus | reverse complement strand
AAGGCATTAATGAAATCATGCCAATCTGAAGGTAGCGTTAAAGTATCCAAGCTGCAAAAGGATATAGATGGTGTCCTATTATTCCAATTTCCACCAAACAAACCATCTCTGATTCAAGAAGCCCCTCCTCTGAAAGAAGACAGCGATCTTACAGGAGTGTGGTTTACAGATGCATCATCTCACAGGGAGAACAATAAGGGGAAATACAAAGCTGTAGCACTGGAAGTAGCAACAGGAAAAAAAGCGACTGAAACGGGTGAAAGTTGTGCACAAGTAGGGGAACTCAGAGCTGTTCTACTAGCTGCACAACATGAGGCTAGTTACATTTATATTGATTCATATGTTGTTTTTAAAGAATGGATAGGTCACTGGACAGCCAATGATTGGCAGGTAAACAGTAATCTGTTAGCAGCCAACAGATTGGCAGTAAAAAATTGGCAGTCCCAGTTTGGGAAAAAGATAGTTGGAAGCAACTGTTAGAAATAGGAGAACAGAGTGTATCGCACATTGGTTGGGTAAAAGGCCATGATAGTTCAAACTCGATCACGGCTCAGTTTAACCAACAGGTAGATAGCCTCACACGACTGCAACAAAATGATATTGTGAATGATGGTCAGGAATGGGAATGCTTACTTGAATGGTTACATGTTAAGCGTGGTCACACCGGCCGGGCTGACCTATATGAAGAAGGCCTTGCGCGAGGGCAGCCTGTATCAGTTAAGCTGTGTGAACAAGTAGTAACTGCCAGTTCACAATGTTGTCTGTGACTCAGCAAAGATCATCCGAGTTGTTCTTACATAGTCTATGTTAACATCATTGGTGTC
>NW_009649218.1:0-268 GCF_000708025.1 Charadrius vociferus | reverse complement strand
ATAGTGACACGGTGACACAGTGACGTGTTGCCATTGTGATGGGGTGACACAGTGATGTGGTGACACAGTGATGTGGTGCCACGGTGATGGGTTGACATGGTGACATTGTGCCGTGGTGACATGGTGACACGGCTATGGGGTGACATTGGTGACATGGTGACATGGTGATGGGGTAAGATAGTGACATGGTGACACGGTGATGGTGTGACATGGTGACATAGTGACGCAGTGGTGACACGGCGATGGGGTGACACAGTGACACGGTGAC
>NW_009649216.1:0-800 GCF_000708025.1 Charadrius vociferus | reverse complement strand
GAACCTCCATCTCTGGGTCCTCCATCGGCCTAACGAGCCTTAATGAGGCCCCACCCCCTAACGAACCCCCCATGGGCTCCCGTCGCCTAATTAACCTTCATTTCTGGGTCCCCCACCACCTAACGAGCCTTAACGAGTCCCCACCACCTAACGAGCCTGGCGTCTGTGTCCCTGTCTCCTAACGAAGCCCCGTGCCCGGGTCCAGCACCATCTTAACGAACCGTAATTGGTCAGCGTCTCCTAACGAACCTCGATGGGTCCCCACCACCTAACGAACCCTAATGAGTCCTCCACCACCACCTAATTAACCCTAACGAGTCCTCCATCACCTAACACGTCCCCCACCAGGTTCTCCATCACCTAACGAACCCTAATGAGTCCTCCACCACCTAACGAACCCTAATGACTTCTTCCTCACCTAACGAAGCCTAATGGGTCCTCTGCCACCTAATGAACCCTAACGAGTCCTCCACCACCTAACGAACCCTAATGACTTCTCCCTCACCTAACGAACCCTAATGGGTCCTCTGCCACCTAATGAACCCCATCAGGTTCTCCACCGCATAATGAACCCTAATGAGTCTTCAATCACCTAACGAGCCCTAATGAGTCCTCCACCACCTAACGAACCCTAACGAGTCCTCCACCAGGTTCTCTACCACCTAACAAGCCCTAATGAGTCCTCCACCACCTAAGGAACCCTAATGACTTCTCCATCACCTAATGAACCCCATCAGGTCCTCCGCCACCTAACGAACCCCACCAGGTTCTCCACCACCTAACGAGCCCTAATGAGTCCT
>NW_009649215.1:42856-59841 GCF_000708025.1 Charadrius vociferus | reverse complement strand
CAGGGTTTGGCCTTGGAGTCTCCACCCATCATCAAAGAGAGCACTGGAAACAGAATATATTTGTCTCTAAAAGCCTCTTTTTCATTTGCATCTCAGGTTTATTTCCCCAGAGTTTACAACAGCTGGATTCTAATTTTGTATACGTGACTTTCTTTTATTGAGACTGTCACCAAGAACACAAAATTGACAAGTTTTTGGATGTGGGAATCAGCAACAAATTACTTTTTTAAAGTAATTTGAGCAACAATGAGTAGCTGATAGATTCAGTCCACAAACACTTTCACCTGAATCAAGACAACCTCCAAATTAAATACACCAGCCTGGAAGAAAAGAGCCTTTTACTGCAGGGATGATTGGGTCACTGAGCGTAGTAGTACTCATTATAGATAGAAAAACATAAGAGGAAGAATAACAAGGAAGATCTTACGTGATCTAGGGAGAAGAATGGTGTAGGGGGAAGTGCTGAGAACACTTGAGTTATTCTAGCCTGTTGAGATCTTTAATGAAAACTAAACAGGAATCCAGAAAGATAAGGGCAGAAAACAGTCAGTTTGGCATCTCTGATCTCAGCTCAGCTTTCATCGAGTCTGAAAACGACCTCAGGCTGGAGATCTCTAGCTGTGCCTCTGGCGCAGATGGTCCCCCTTGCTGTCAGTGGACAAAGGACAGAAAGAGCAATGGCTGGTATTTCCACCCCTGCATGTACTCCTTATAAAAAAACCCCAAAGTTGGGGAAAGTTGGAAAGTGCTGCCGATCTTATGTACAGCTGCCCAGCAGGAGTGGGCTGTCTCTAAGCAGGACCTCGGTGGCTACATCTACATAACTCTGAAAGGGCACCATCTGGAGCAGCAGGAAACATGGCATACTCCACCTCCTGTGGACTGCCTGCCTGTGGAGAGTTTGTTTGGGCCTGCCTGGTAGCACACTAACCCTCCAGGTATCCCTGGCATGCAAGGTCCTGTGCAGTTCGAGAGTATAGTATACTTGACATACCTAAGGCCATTCTTTCAGGCTCATTATCTGCACAGAGAGTGATTTCCTCCTCTTGAGCTCTCAGGGCTACCCTTAACAGCCAGTGTAGACATCTAACATCAAGTGCTGTTCAATTCCACCCGTTCACAAGCAGTTCTTCCCCTCTTTTGGACAAGAAAGCATTTTACATCTGTGTCCACCTGGGTCATTCCTCCCTCCTTCTTTCCACCCGACTATGCAAAACTGCATACAACATCAGAGAAGGAAAAGGTGATTTACCATAACAGATCAGAGTGTGGGTACATTGCATAAAATATGCTGGTTTTGACAGAGGCAGCCATCCAGCCAGTTTGATAGCTCTGCTCCCAGGGGATTAAAATGCCTCCTTCATCTCGGCAGAGAGCCTGTGTATGTAAAGAACCTGAATTAAAATCTACCTTTTGCTTCAGTGCCTTCAAAACATTGCTGCCTCTCATGGGCAAAGCCAGGCATAAGCCTGGATTCAGTGTTCCCTCTCAGTACTGTTCAGTTTGTTATCTTGCCTTGTTTGTTTGTTCCATGTACTTGTTGTGTACCCCTGACATGAGAATAATAAAAATCTCTGGAGAAGGGGACCGTCCTCCCTGCTGTAATGAGTGGAGCTCTGCCTGCACTCTGATGCTCCTAGGCAGTCATCAGTCTCATCTGGCTAATGGGTTCGTGGCGGTCTCCTAACCACAGCATGTGAACACCTCCCCATCTTTAGCTACCCAGCTAGCTCACACTGAGCTGTCTTTTAAATAGCTAATGTTAGGTAAGGTAAATAAATCTCATCCTAATTGACTTGATCAAGATAATCCAGGTAGTCTGTGATAAAACCAGAGCAGGCAGGTAGTGATAAAACATAGAATTTACACCAGAGGCCAAAGTCCTCCCCAGCCTTAGGTTCATGCCCATAATGTGAAATAAAAACACATCAAGGGCTACCAAATAGAAAGACATCACCTTTGGCTCAGGGATCTTTTGAACTACAAATCATGGGAGAGGGGATGAATATTTTAGGGAATCACAGAATCATAGAATGTTTTAGGTTGGAAAGGACCTTGAAGATCATCGAGTTCCACCCCCCCTGCCATAGGCAGGGACACCTCCCACTAGACCAGGTTGCCCAAGGCCACGTCCAGCCTGGCCTTGAAAACTTCCGGGGATGGGGCCTCAACAACCTCTCTGGGCAACCTATTCCAGTGCCTTACCACCCTTAAAGTGAAAAACATCTTCCTAATGTTTTATCTAAACCTGCCCTCTTCCAGTTTAAAGCCATTCCCCCTCATCCTGTCACAACATGCCCTAGTAAAAAGTCCCTCCCCAGCTCTCCTGTAGGCCCCCTTTAGGTACTGGAAGGCCGCAATAAGGTCTCCCCGGAGCCTTCTCTTCTCCAGGCTGAACAGCCCCAACTCTCTCAGCCTCTCCTGATAGGAGAGGTGCTCCAGCCCTCGAATCATCGAATAATCACTACCTGCTTGCTCTGGTTTTATCTTTTTTCATAGACATATACTCTTGGCCATAATCAAAGACAGGATGCCAGGCAAGGCAGATGTTTAGGCTGCCCTAGCCTTGCCAATCTTGTGTTCATCTCTATCTCAGACCTTGGATTAGTCACTTAAGGACAACTTTCTAGTGACAACATTGTTCCCAACTTCCTTGACCAAAGTCACATTGGAAGTCTGTAAAAGGTCTGAGAATTATATCCAAATTGCTCAAGTTAAATTTCTACACATTGGACTGTCCACTCCCTGATTCATGGCTGCTGCAACTAATTTCAGCTGCAGACTATCAAACTTTTTCAGGAGCTGTCTCTGATCAGTTGATAGCTTTAAAAAAAAAGAGGGGGGTGGGGGGAACATGTCAAATAAATTCAAACAATAAATAAGCCAGCTAAAATCAAGGTCTGCTCATGGATATTCAGTAAGCTGCAAAAGCATCAAAATCTGTTGGATAAATTAGTCGCTGCAAATGATTTGTTCATCTTGACAGTCATAAAATTATACAATCCATTAAAAAAAAAAAGTCCAGTCACAGTATTTGACTCCAGCCCTGTGCTACAGAGAAAATACCACTAGGTTGGTATTTGGGATGAATGACACACTTCTGCCCTCGCTGATGGGATCTGGGGGTGTCCAGCACCTCTTAATTTAGCCTGGGAGATGGATTACCATACAGGTAGCTCATTGCCTCTGGGAGGGATAGTTTCGTTTGAAATGAGGACCAACTTTGATGAATAAAAATGGCTTAAAACTGTGGCTTTTTCTATATCTATCAGCTAAACCAAGTTGAGGCACGGACCCGGGTACTGTGCCATGGCCATCTTGATTGTTATGGGCCAGGCACCCTTTCCAGGAAGAAATTTAGATTCACTCACCCTGTTCTGCGTGGAAGAGATTTTAGGTAAGTGGATAAAAACTGTACTGTGTCACTTGTTCCTTGGGCCAGAAAATGGGACTTGGCTGGTTTAATTTACTAGTATAGATATATATTTTAAGATTGGATCGTGTAGCAATGATAACAGGACAGCGAGACATGAAAGTTTAAAGATAACAGTATCTTCCTCAGTCCTGCTAACAGCTCACTGCGATTCCTCTGTATCTTACAGTTCATTTTCTTATTTCTTTCCCCTATCTTCCCTCCTTCCCAAAACATGCACTATGCCATTTCTTACTGGATGCCTGGAAATAGGTTTGAAAAGAGCCAGGTTCTTTGCTTAGAGGAACTGTGGAGTTTAAATATATTCAGTGCTGCCTCTGCTCCAGCCTAACTAAATGTTCAGCAGCACAGCGAGCAAGTGAACGAGCGGTTGTAAAACCATGATGCAATCCCTGCCTGTCACACCTGATTTAGCAAACAAAGTCGGATGTTCTTGCAAAAAAAAATAAATAAAATAAGCATAACCAGTGCTTCTGCGTTGGAACTGAAACATTAACAATCAGAGAACAGTACTGAAGCAGTGCAGCCAGCACATCCATCTTAGGCACATCAGACCAAATGGAAATCCATGGCCAACAGATACAAGAAGCCCAAATACCTCAGTATCAATAAGACAGACTCAGCCTGATTACAGGGAAGCTGGTGAGGCAAAGAACTGGGGTCATAAATCTGGTGTGTAGACTGTGATGAAGGCAGCTCTGACCAGGGGTTGGGATTCATTCTGGCTTAGCTGAGTGAGGCACAAGGGGTTAGGGAATACAGGTCTTCTTGAACATACACTGAATTTACCACTAAATTAATCAAGATCTTCCTTCCAGAACTCTGATGTATCTCTTATTCCTAATGAAATAAACTATAACAGCATGTGGGGAGGGTTCACTAAAAATGATTGAAAAATATTTGCATTTATATATCTCAAGGTGACTCACCCTGGTGGTTGGAATAAAGAAGCACCCAAAGTCCAACGTTAATGTGAAAATGTATGTGGCCTGAATCAGAGACGTGCAAAGGAGCAATGGTCTATTGATTTGTATCTACTTGCCCCCTATCAGGTTAAAATCTCACAAAAAATGCTAACCTCATCTGATTACCATCATGACGTTGGGAAGCTTCTGTCACTTTGGAGCCTGATTTGTAAGATTTTGGCAATGTGTTGTCCTTGTCAGGAACATATTTGCTAAGTTAAAGCTCAGCTTTGACCCTGAATCTTCCTGAATCTGGATATGATTTAATTCCCTGAACACAACAAACTTTTTAATAAAGGGAAGAAAAGGCAGATGTAACAGGGGAATTGATACTTCTGTGTTTGTCCCGTTGGGTCCAGAAGAGAACAGATGAGTGATGGAGTAGAGAGAGGGTAGAAAAGAGAGAAAATCACAGCCAATTTGTCAAACTACTCTATTTCTCCATCATTCCCAGATTTATCTTTTTCGCTCTTTTTCTTTATTACTAGGGACATTAAGATGAAGGCAGTGTCCTTTCTGAGTTGCACTCCTATGGCTCCTGCTAGCGGAGCATCTCTGAGTGCCTCACTGATACGACCACACAAAACAGCACCGTTGTGAGAGGAGTCAATATCATTAAGGATGATTGTATGTTTCAATACATTTTCTAAAACTCCATCTATGCTACAATTAATCTCTGATTCCAGTCCAGTATTTGGCCTTCCAATGTACACATTTACTTTCCATCACACATAATAATGATTTTCTGTTGCTGATCCTGACTTTCCATTGGTGTAAATCTATACAGAGTCTGCTCCGACTCATTTTACACCAGCCCATCATCTCAGACTCTATCTGATATTTGTTGTTTGGTGGTGTTGCGGGTCATTAAGATAGATGCTTGTGGCTACCTCAGGATGGGCAGCTGTCAGTGTTGGGAAGATGTGTTTCCTTATATATGGTTTGCTGCATTCAGTGGAATCTTTCAAGGTGGGAAAGACTATCTGAATGCAAAGTGGAATTGAGCGCACAGACTTCCACAACTGTTGGGCTAGAAGGCACGTAAAAAGAGCTCATTTTTCTTGTGCGAAGACAGGATTAGCTATATCTGTGTTGTTCTGGACAAAAGTTTGTCTATCCTGCTCTTGCAGGTCTGTAGTCCTGGAGAGTCTGTGCCCTGCGTGAACAAAGGATTTCAGCTTTTCATTGACTTTGCCATTGTACAGGGTGTTGTTTGCAGAAGTAAATTTTACCATATCAAAAATTTTATTACTTTTATTGAAATTTTATAAAACTAGCACTTGCAGTCCTGTAATGAAGTGAGCATTATAGGCTTATTTTTACAGTAAGTTTCAAAGCATCATAATCACTGGACTTCCCTCTCCCCCCATTCCTCAGCTCTTAAAGGAATAACAAAATGAACAAAGCAAGACATGATAAAAACTCAAAGAATGCCATAAGTGTCTGTTACAAAACACCTAAAAATTTTTAGCAGCTTTCATGCTTCTGTAAAGCTTGACTCCTGATTTTAATTGAGATTAGGAATACTACAGTGGGAACCAGCAAAGCAAAGCATGGGCCAATTTACCTGTTTGATGCACAGGAGAACTGAGTATTACTCTGCCCAAACTGGAAGCAGAGAAGCTGTACAAAGCATCAGATGACAAGAGATGAATGTAGTTGTCACTTGGTTAAGTGGGCACAGACTGCAGAGAGGACACAAGTGTTCTCCTCCAGCTTTTGCCTAAGTCTGTGATTACCCATCTGGAGTCACATCTTCACTCTCTGGAGGAATATCCATAGCTCATATCTAGATGCTGGGGAGCCCCTCATCTGTGTCTGAGGGGAGATTTGGGCTCTTAATTGCCTAGCATGGCTACATGAGAAAGGTGTATGGTAATAATAATGCAGTAAATGAGAAAGCTGGCTATTTGAATATGACATCCTTTGTCAGCTTTATTTCACTTAATAATGTGACATGGGTTGGGGAGGGAAAAAATTATTAACTTTGCCATTTTTATCAGTGACACCATGAAATAATTGAGTCATGTTCTTCTAATCCCACATTATGACAGCTTTTACAGATATGTTTTTTTTTTCTAATGATGGCATTGCTGAACAGACTGAAAAATACTAAGGTGTCACAAATCTGCATCTTCGTAATTGTCTGTAAGAAAATTTCCTGTATTCTTACTACTTCCATTTGGAAGAAGTATAAAATGCTCCAAATGCTTTTTCTTGTCTATTCCTGGGATACTACTCTCCACCAGGAGAGGAAAAGGGAAAAAAAACCCAACAACAACAAAAAAAGCTTGTCTTGTTATTTCCTTCTCTGGGTAATTGCGTTTTCCATACCTCCCTCTTGAGAGGCATTTATGGTGAGTTCTGCCTTCCAGTGCTTCTATTGATTTGTAGCTCAGCAGGGTGAAAGCCGGACCCTGGCAAAGCCAAAGGGAGTTTTTACTTCATTCTTTAAGAACACATCCACTGGTGTGCTGGATCAATGTAGAATCAGAGTGCTATTAAACTGGATTTGCAACTACTGCTCAGAGCTACAGCCATGCAAGCAGCCAAACCGTACCACTGAATTTAGCCTTTACTTTTTGACTGCCTTTTTAGTGACTGGGTAACGTGGATTATTGGTGGGTGAAGGTCTGGGACATTCCTTTCCACTCATACAGTTGGTTTATGCATTGAGAGTTGCCCACTTGGTTTAGCCCTACAAGTACTGACCCAGTTCAGAGCCACCCAAAGGAGTTGTAGGATACCCTGCTGTGGGTAGACTTGAGAAGCTGCTGCAGTGCTGCCTACTGGTGTGAGGTGCAAGGCCATACAAAGTCTCTCAAGCACAGATGCCCAACCTGGCATGCAGTGGTGGACTTTGTATGGTAGAAGGTAGATTTGGTCCAAAGAAAATGACATAACTCCCAGTACAGCCAGCAGAACTCCAGCAAGCTAATTCATGACAGAGAAGGGGATGGAGTCCATTGCATCATCTCTGAGATCACATCAAGCTTAAGAGCTGAATAAGCTGTTGACCTTGGCCTGTTTGTTGGTTATAGCATCAGATCAATTAGATACAATTGTTAATAGCATAGCCTAATTACTTCCTAATTTCTTCAAGAATACTCCAAGCATAAGAATTCAATTAACTGCAACTATACAGAAAGTTTGAAGTCTGAGTTATTCTCTTATTGACATCATTTGGATGAAGAGAATGTGAGCACAGATGTTACATTTCTTAAAGAATCCAATTTTTAATTAATTTTAACTTATAAGCTAATGAATAGGTTTCTCTTGTAAATTCTCTGAAAATTACTTCCATCCTCCAAAAGTACGAACACTAAGTTTGAGAAGGATAAGCTGATGTTTGCTTGCAAAACAATGAGGCAGAATTCCAGCCTTCACTGCAAAGCAGAAAATTTTAATTACCAAATCAAGGCTATATTCCTGCTCTTATTAGACTTCCTTATGCTGTATGCCCTCACCCCATATGAAAAATATAAGGCTGTCATGAGCTTCTGGAAAATATATGGAATTGTGATATTAGGTAATGCTTTGCCAGATTTTCCTTCTTTTCCTCTTAGTCTTGCTCCACTTCCTAATGGCTTGTTAATGCAGTTCAGTGTGCACAATCTCTAAAACACTTTGAGGACTGCTGAAATGCACTGCACTATCTTAAGATACCAGGGAAGGGATCTCATCCAATGTGTGCAGTGGAGTTTACTTCTAAAGATAAAGAATCTTGGTTTTGGCAGGAAATTTGTGGAGGTGAAGCAATGAGAGTATAAAGTCGGCAGGAGTTAGAAAGCAAATGCGTTAGTCATGGAAGCCCAGATAGTGGTAATACAAGCTCTAGCACAGGTAACATCATCCCATGGTATCACTGCATGGGGAAACTGTTCACTGAAGGTCCTGACAGACAAAGAGGTAAATTGTCATCCCTCCCCTCATGCAATCACTTGGATGAAAATCCCATTGGAGTCCAGGTTTCCTGGACACTGCACTGGTTTACACGCATACACAGTTATACACAGTGCAGACAGGTTACAAACAGTGGTTACTTTGGTTAAGACTGAGCCAGAGTTACTACTTAGCTCCCTGTTTGGGTAAATGCACCGACACACAGAGGCTGTATATACTGCAGTAACTGCTTCAATGACAATCAAAGGTGTATGGTTAGCTCTCTTCAAGCCTTGGGATGCTAAGAAACAGGTATGTCTTCCCCTTTTTGCAGTTTCATAAGTGGGCAGCTATTTGGGGAGGGTTCTGATTTTGTTAGCACTGCAGTAATAGTAGTGTAACGCAGAGGTACTGGCTTAAAAGCCTTTCATACTCTTGTCCCAGCAGGAGGTTGCACTACCTGAACATGCTGGAAACTAAAAGCAAAACAACTTTAATGTGAAGAGACAGCTCTGGGATCATAGGACACATTACCATAGGTCATAAATAAAAATTAAATTCCAAAAGATGAGTCTACATAGCAGAGCTATCTCTAAGCTCCTCAGGTTGGGTGTTAGCTGTGCAATTGCAGCAACATGGATGGCCATCCAAAAAAAAACCCCACTGAACTGCCACCAGCCGTTAGTCTGTCCTGAGCTTAGTGTTTCTGCAGAGCTCAGATGCCAGTGGTACCTGTGCGACATGGTGGAGGGTAAGCTCAGGTGTATCCTCATAGGCTGCACTTCTGCATTGCAGGCAATAACTCATCTGAAGCCTGACCTGTGTGGTGTTTTTAGCATGGCTTCACAGACAGCCCTCTTCCAGTTTAAAGCCATTCCCCTTTGTCCTATCACTACATGCCCTTGTGAAAAGTCCTTCCCCAGCTCTCCTGTAGGCCCCCTTTAGGTACTGGAAGGCCGCAATAAGGTCTCCCCGGAGCCTTCTCTTCTCCAGGCTGAACAGCCCCAACTCTCTCAGCCTCTCCTCATAGGAGAGGTGCTTCAGCCCTCGGATCATCCTCCTGGCTCTCTGGACACGCTCCAGCAGGTCCATGCCTTTCTTATGTTGGGGACTCCACATCAGCCTCATGCTTCTCCTCTGGACCTGCTCCAACAGGTCCATGTCTTTCCTATGCTGGGGGCTCCAGAGCTGGACGCAGTACTCCAGGTGGGGTCTCACCAGAGCAGAATAGAGGGGAAGAATCACCTCCCTTGACCTGCTGGCCACACTTCTAATGCAGCCCAGGATATGGTTGGCTTTCTGGGCTGTGATCGTGCATTGGCGGCTCATGTTGAGCTTCTCATCAATCAGCACGCCCAGGTCCTTCTCCTCAGGGCTGCTCTCCAGCCTGTATTTGTGCTTGGGATTGCCCTGACCCAGCTGTAGGACCTTACACTTGGCCTTGTTGAACTGCATGCGGTGGGCATGGCCCCCCCCCCCCAGCCTGTCCAGGTCCCTCTGGATGGCATCCCTCCCCTCCAGCGTGTCTACCTCACCAAACAGCTTGGTAACATCGACATACTTGCTGAGTGTGCACTCGACCGCACTGCCCATGTCACCAACAAAGATTTTGAACAGCACTGGTCCCAGTACCGACCCCTGAGGAACACCACTTGTAACTGGTCTCCACTTGGACATCAAGCCATTGACCACAGACCACAAGATGCAGACATTGATACGGGGCAGCGAGATATACTGACAGAGACAAGGGAAAGGACATGTCCTTCCACTTTCTTTTCCCAAACTTTATTAGAACCAGTCTTTGAAAATTCAATATTCATTCTGAGCTCCTGCTTAATAAACTTGGCAAAGCTGACATTTTTAAAACAAAACCAAACCATGCTGTTCACTTTCCCTTTTTATTCTTAATTGTCCCATCTGAAAGCAATCAAGTGAACATTTAGCTGTGGTATAAAGAACTGCAGGAGACCTCTCCTCCAAATGCCAATATTCCAGAGTCCACAGGAGTGTGGATATGTTTATGGAGAGTGGGAGGCAGTCTGCAAATTCTCTCTAGTGACAGAGGAGCAGGAGGAAACACTGGGCTGGGAGCACAGGGGGATGTAGACATCACAGTGTCCCTGTGGCTTAGGCTCCCTTGATGGTGTCAGGGGAAATAAGGCATTAAATAATAAACTGTATAAACAGCACACTGAATAGGGAGCTGCCTAAACTTGCCAAAATGAAACACTACAGAGAAAGGGATCTCTTAAACCCCATCTCTCGAGAGGTCTCAGATACTACCCTTTGTTAGGGGATCAGCTTGCCAGGATGTAGGTGCATGAGATCCTTCTTGTGCAACATGCCCACCCAGAGGAAGGCCCCCTCTCAACCAGCTGTGAAAGGAAAGTTAAACATCAGACTCTAAAGGAAGAGAAAAACAGGTGTGCATAAAGCATTGCTTTAAGCCTGTCTCTCCCACAGCTGAAATGCAGACCTGCTAAAGCACTTAATTTGTTTCACGTGGTAATGGTATTGAAGGTATGGAAATCCTGGCTGGGCTGCTTGGTGTGTGATGAAATACATCAGGTGTGGATCAAGTTACCTTTTCACAGCAGGTAATACAATTTCTAGAAATACACACACAAGTGTGTCTAGGGCAGGAATCAGATTTCAACAGTGGAGCCATACAGAACATATCACAGATTTTTTTATATCGCAGTATAATTATATTTTGCCCTTTTAATAGACTTATTAGCATAATAATGCATTAGTCTAATAGAATATTAATGTGATGTGGAAATATTAGCATATTACAGATCCTTATTCATTAATATATTAGACCCTTATTGTATTAGTGGCACAATCTACTAGATAAAATGTTGCTTTGTGTCTGATATTGCAATTCAAGAAAAAATTGAGATGGTAAATAGAGAGCTTCTCTGTGTCACAGGCATGCCTGAGTCTAGGTGTTAATGCAAGAGCTAAGAAGAAAATGCTTTTGTAGGCAGAAAGTGGTTGATATTTGAGCAGTTTTCCCACTTTCTCTGAATTCAACCTAAAAACATTTCAAGCTGTTTCCACTAAAATATGAAAAAATGCAGCACTCTAAATCCTAAACTCTCAAGAATCTCAGAGAAGGAGGAAAGAGTCCCTTTTCTGGCATTCAGATGCCCTCCTAAAATGTAGGGAACTGAGTTCAGATCATTGCTCTCCCACCGTTTCGCATCCTGGGGAATGCCTGCTCTGGGAACCTGGTAGCCTCCCTGGTGACCAGCACCCCCTTGCAGAGCTTCCCTGTGTCGGATACTACCAAAATGATAATCTCAGCAGCTTGTATCCCAATGCCCCACAGTGTGGATGAGTGACCCGACTACCTGTTTTTCTGTTTTTCTGGCATTGGTCCAATTTCTATACCTCCCACCAGAATTGAGAAGAGTGTCCTGATAAAAGCTTAATTGAAAATGGTAGTATCCCATTATATTAAGGCCCCCCAAATTCCTCTGTATCTTTGTTAAGACTTTGTCAGATTGACATCAGTCCTGGAGTCCCGTCATTGACCTGTTCTCCCCAGTCCACCCCTTATCAGGGAGGGAGACCTCTTTGAGCTTGTGTTGCTATCCATGCCTTTGTACTGGTGAAACAGACTCTGGGGGCATTTTTAAGGCAGGCTCCTAGGAAAACCAGAATGTCAAAACAAGATCTCTTTGTGACAGGGACTCAATGCCCCCATGAATGGGACTGTATAATGCAGTTGTCTGCTCAAGCTGCATACTGGGTTGCATGACCCCGATCTCCTTATGGCAACTGAATAAACATTCTCTATAAGCTACAGAAAACAAATATCATCTAGTGACTTAATCCCATGCATCTCATTCACAGACAGACTGACAAACAGGACTAATTCCTCTTATTAATACTTTGAGTATAGGCAGCAACGCTGACCGTGATGAGTCATAGGTTGGATTATGTGTTTTTAGCAGAATAGGAAAATGTGTGAAACAGAAAAAAGAAGAATGTCAACAGGGATGCAGAGTTTTGAAGTTTTTTGTTTCTTTTTTTCCTTTTGAGGAAATACAGTACAGTCCTTTCCAGAAGCAGATATTCTCCAAGCTCCAGGTAACCCTCCCAAGTAAGGACAACAAAGAGAAGGTAAAAATCATAATGTTTACTTTCTAGAAAGCATTTGCATCTATCTGGCATCTCTGTGGCATCAGGATTGTTTGAAATTCCTTCTAAGGCGCTCAGAAAAGTAGGTATTTTACTTTTAAAAGTAATATACTCAATTTCCAATAAACAAAGCTGTTGAACTGACCGTAGTGCAAATCTTTCTTAGTCTTACATTAGAGCCAATTGACTGTTTTTCTGGCCTTTTTTTTTTTCTTGATGCATTTAAACAGCAACTTTTCTCTTCTCCTTGTGATCATGTTAAATGTTTAATTGCTCTTTGCATTTGCTGATGGCACAACATAAGCCCCTGCAGTAAAAAAAGATTTGTGCTAAAACTCAAGTGCTTAAGAAATAAGGAAAGGGATTATATTTTGGGTCAGTTCAATTATAGAAGACCGTGCTGTGTGGCCGAAGCAAGGATTATCATTCTGGGCTTCATGACACCACTATCCAGGAACAGGGGTATTAAATCATTAGCTTGCCTTTTCAAAGGGCATCATTTGGGTCTTACTTAGATGTCCCCTGAGCCAGTTTGCTGTCATCTTCCCAAGGCATTACAATTTCCCACTCCGGCCAAACTCAGCCCTTTCCCCACAGTTCCCCATCTAGCTGAGGTTTCCAAATCCATGTCACTGCATTTGGAATGGTAGTAAATGACACAAATTCATGATACATCAAACTCTAGTCTTCTGCATGGGCCAATTCTCAAAGCAAAATAGCAATGTCCCCAAAACCTCATTCTCGTTTATAAAAACTCAACAGAGAGTTCAACATTTAGCTGGGAGCAGGCCATGAGTGCTGCTGGAATCTACTATTAAGCCAATATTGTAGCTAAGTTAACAGTCAAAAGACAGAGAAAGTGGCAAAACCCACTGCTCCCCCCATTCAGGAAACCACCTCTGGTATATCATTAGGGCAGCACAATACATTATAGAGCTAAGAAACTCTCTCTACTGTAGAAATACTCCCTTTCCTAATACACCACGGGCATCACTCTTGAAATAAAATGATAGAATCAATACTTTGTCATACTTGTTTAGCTGCTTCTTCTACCCAATTTGGCCAAGTCAGAAAAGCAGTTGGCTATTTTGAGCTTAGCTAGTTCATGAGAGTTTTTGGGAGCCTTGCTGCTCAGACTTGTTTTACACCAGGGATTCTCAGCTCCGTGGTCATGCTCAGCACCATTAAATCAGATGACCTCAGGGGTGAGGGGAGGGAGGGACAGGCCTAGACATAATCCCTTAAGCATCTCCTGTGGAAAAGGGGCTTTAGCAACAAGCATCTCACAACTGCCATTCCCACAATTGTTCCCCTTGTTGATACAATGACCTTTCAGAGGCGGAAGCTCCTTTTTATTACTCTGTGCACTGGGGTAAACCAGGCCACGCTGTGTTATCTACCCAATTTATCAACGCTATTTACAGCAGGTCCATTCCACTGTCTGGCTTAACTCAGTGCCCAGAGACCCTGCATTGAGAGAGGAGGCGGCTGCTGAAGAGAAAGAAATGTCAATTCCAGCCTAGTCCCCTAAAGTGAAATAAAAGAAACAAAGTAAATAAGGAAGGAGAAGTAAATGCAGTATCTCCAGGGTGTTTACGTCTATCTAGTCCAATACAAGCAAGCATGTAACCAATAGAAACACAGTCTTATCCTCTTAGTTATCAGCACACACAGAATGTCATCTCTTGGTGGCCTAAAAAGAAAGAAGCATGCCACATCCATCTTTAATGAATATGACACATCTCTCACACGCTTGTATTTCAGCAACTCCAAACTGCTGAAAAATGAGATAGGAGAGTCTGTTCTCCCTGTTTGCCGTGAATCATGAGGATGGATTAAAATGTTTTTTGTTCTGCTTTGTTTTTTAAGGATTACTTTGGGTAATTTTGTTTTCTTTCTGCTCTTCTGTGCTTTAAGGGTTCAGGTTTGCCAGCCGTTCTCCACAACTCTGTGATCAAGATGTAATCTTTTACTGTTTTTAAATGAAAGAAAACCAGGCTATTATATGCACAAATGCTTGTAAAGTCTGTGGGTAATTGGAAAACACCAGGTATCATGAGACTCACTGTGAAATCACAAGGGTAGCAGTCTGCTTCCTCCATCACACTCAGATCATCTGAGCCTTGGGCTTGCCTTTCTAGCAGGTTCAAATTCAGTGAAGTGTCAAAACAGTCCATACCCCTTCCCCTGTGGTACCGCCACCTGGTCTGTAGGGTGCTTCGAGCCATGCAATGAAGGGGATGCTGCTTTGATACTTCACAACACGTCTCAGCAGGTCTCTTAACGTCATGTCCTCCTGCCATATGATCCGTACTCCCCTCTCCCTTCAACAAGGTTCATGCCACGGCCATCCATATCTTCTTCAAAGGAGTTAATATATTCATTATATATTTCTCTATCTTACTCCCCTGCACCCTGGATTGGTATCAGTCCTTGCTAGCTACACTAACTCAAGACTAAACAGGTAGCCATCAGTATCTTGGATTTTGTCTTGTATTGTTTAGACCAGTATTGAACCATCACATAATTGGTCCATGGGGACTGTGACAAACAAACAAAAAATTGTTTCCCTATGGCTGAAATATGCCCCCCCCCATAAACCCCACAGCTGTGATGTATCACAACATCTGGGCATAGTCAGAAATCTGACTCAACCATGTCCTCACAGATTTACAAATCAATATCAGAGCAAAATCAGGAGACCTGGTGGAGGATGCTTTCTTAAATCATATTTGAAATGTGAAATTAAGAGAATAACACAAATAAAACATGAAAGAAAAGATCTGTGTATAAATAATAATTCAGACAGGTTCCACTGAAACTAAGGGCTCTGTTCAGGTTTCCTATTATAATTACACTTCATTGCTGCCTCTCTGATGCCTGCCTAGGAACCAGCCTTTGACAGCCCTCCCTCTAAAACAGGCTTTCTAATTTATTGCTCTCTTGGTGTTGGGAGCCATACCTGTCTACTTCAGGCACCTAAACCAGATGTCTGGCTGAGGCCCTAAAGAAACAGTGTGCTTGCACATGCCTTCAAGTCAGAGCTTCATTCTAGGCACTGTGGACTTTGCCTATGAAGCTAATACAGCAGATGGCAGGAAAGGAGAAGACAGTAGAGATCAAGACCACGTTCCTGTTCATCCTTATAAGTACTTCATCAAGGGAGAAGGGACCCAGGTGAGGATGATGCCTCATAAGAGGAGAGTCCCTGGACACTGCACTAGGCTTGCTCACAGCATGGCTGTTGACCACCTCAGGTTCCCCATAGCAGAAGCAACAAGCCCTGCGTGCATCCAAAGGCAAAAGAGAAAGCATTTAACAGAATTAGCTTTTACCAATTCTAGAACAACCATCCCTCCTGTAATTCTCTTTGTAACTCACTCCTTATTTACCCTGGTGAACAGAATGTAACCCATCACTGGTGATGAGCTGTTCCAGCGTTGTGGGAGAATTTTTAGAGATCAATGGTCACCCTGTGAGCACCCCAAGCACTGAGGACTTGTTGACAACAGTCTTCAAGGAATGTAGAAGGTCGAATTGTGTTTTGTAATGGCTGAGGTTATGTAGAGGGAGGAAATAACTGTTGCTGAATGTACCGATAAGCAGGATTTTGAGCAAAACATAAAAGAAGATAACTGTGCGCGTGGACAGCTAGGGCTAGCCAATCATATAGTAAAGATGCTCGCGTGAACTATGCATGTAACCAATTGTTGCTTGAGTGTTGCGTGACGTGGGAGAGAACTGTCTATAATAGCTGAGCTATCTGTGCAATAAAGTGGCATTTACCTTGATCATATTGGTTGCTGTGTATTTATCCGAGTTTCCACGAAGAGGGATCGGAAAAGCCGGTCGTGAGGTGAGTGCTGCCCCGGCACTTAGAAAAAAGATTAAGCCCGCTTAAGTGGCAAACAGCCAGGGAATCTCGCCCTAATCAGGCGAGTGGCCAGGGAGGAGATGGGGGTCCGTGCAAGCTAAAGAGCAGGAAGCAGCGGTGAAGCTCCTCCAACATATGCTCTCTAAGAGAGGATTAAAGTATAATGAGCATACCTTGAAGGCGCTGCTAGTGTGGGTGCACAATAGAAATTTGATCCCCACAGTTGAGGTGATTTATGCTACTCATACCTGGGACCTGATAGGTGCCGCCCTGTGGGATGAAGTTAGTAAGGGATCTAAGGATGCTCAAAAACTCTCCACAGTGTGGAGGCTGATATCTGAAACTTTGAAAGAAATGAAAGCTGAAAGGACTGTTGCCGCATCCGCTTTTGCAGCAATGGGAACAGAAAAGGAGGATGAAAAAATGACCCCCACAGAAATGTTAAATCTACTGCAGTTGCACCACCGCCACAAGGCCCTTTACCTAAGCCCCCTGAACAACCTGTAGCACCAGGGACTAGTTCTAACAAGGGTGACAAGCACCAAGAGTCCCCTCAAAACAGAGACTGACTGCCACCACTGCCAATAGCATCGGAAGAAATAGAAGACACCACAGATGGGGAGATCGACAATGAGCCCTTGCCTCCTGTGCCAGAAATATACCCGCCACTGCCGTCAACTGA
>NW_009649215.1:24104-37830 GCF_000708025.1 Charadrius vociferus | reverse complement strand
GATAACTCCGAGGCAAAAATGCTACCTTCAGGACTGTTTTTGATTTGTGGGGACAGGGCATGGCCTGGAATACCTAGCCGGCCGATAGGTGGACCCTGCTATTTGGGAAAATTGACATTATTTGCTCCTGAACAAAAACATATTTTAAACCAGACGATTTGGAACACAACAAAGAGTAGAACAAAGCGATCAGTGTTTCAGCTAAAGAAAGAGTGCAATGATAGGATAGAATTTTGGGACACACCTGCACGTGTTTTATCGGCTCTCTTTACCCGTGGGGTCGCGGCAGGGAAGGCACTAGGAGATTTACATAAATTAGGCTGTTGGACAGCAAAACAGTTAAACCTTACATCGCAAATTTTACAACAGCTAGCGAGAGACGTAAACAGCGTAAGGCGTGCTACATTGCAAAACAGAGCAGCGAATGATTTTTTGCTTTTAGCACAAGGACATGGGTGTGAGGACTTTGAGGGAATGTATTGTATGAATTTATCTGATCATTCGTCCTCAATCCACGAACAATTGGCCAAGTTGAGAGACAATATGTACAAATTGACTCGGCAATACTCATGGCTGGACAGTATGTTCCAGTTTTGGGGGATGTCAGGATGGCTGCTCAATTTGGCCAAGCAAGGCTTAGTCATATTGCTTATAGTTATAGTGTTGCTTGCTGTTATACCATGCTTATTGACATGCTTAAGGAGAATGTTGGAAAAGTCTATGGAAAGAATGTTTGCGGGAGCTTGGGTTGCTCAAAAACAAAAAGGGGGATTTATGGGAGAATTTTTAGAGACACAGCATCACTATCATTCAGCTTTTGGCAGCTGCCTCCTGAGAGTCATTTGGGCTCTGACAATGTTGTGAGATACCTTTGGCACTCCTATCTGATTGGCAGGGAAGTGAACACCACCAGCACTGAACTTTCTTCAGTGTCTCTTAAAGATAAGGGGGAGGGGGGAAACTTGAACAATTTATGTAGTTAGTTTAATTTAAATAATTTATATGCTAAGCATTGTAAACAGAGCTGGAGTTGATAAAGAGTCCGAGAAGCACATTTTGAACTCAGTTGCAGATTCTACTGTATTGTAATTGTTGCAGGATACAGGATTTCCTAGCAGTATAAAGACCGGGGAATGTAAACAAGGTAGTTGCTTGAAGAAGAGTCTGTACAGACTCCTTCTTTACCAATTACCACCAGATCATCTTATGTTCTCTACAGCTTGTTCTGTTTGAACCTCCTGAAATTATCAAGAGCTGCATCTGTTTCCCCAAGACGCAGAGAAGCCTGGCTCCATTGTTTGACAAATAACAGTTTGTAACTGGTGTAATCTGTAATCAGGAATCAGTTAAAGAGAGATCAACAGGAAAGGAAAGATAAGGGACAGCCAGGAGAAAATCAATGAGCAACATAAGGGAATTGATCATTCAAAGGGTCTTTCTTAAGCCACTAGGCCCTCTCAGAGGACTCTTTGTAGTATGTCCCATAGGCTTTATCTATTCTTCTTCATCTGTTTTGGTTGGTTGGGGTTTTTTTGCCATTTTACATGAGGAAGCCCTTCTCTTTAGCAGCGGGGAAAAAGAAAAAATAAAATAAAATCCAAGGTTCATTGAGTGGCCACTGCCTTTTACCCTTATAATGCAAGTGAAATACGTGTGAGAGGTTGCTTAGAGCTAATGAAAACTGATGCTAAACTTTGTGAATTCTTGCATGAATTCACAGCGAATATCTCCAGGAACACTTTAGTGATGTACATATCCTCTTCAGCGATGCAAGCACCAAAGAGATCACTTGCACTTACCTAATGAAAAATAGTTTCCCACAAATCCTTACACAGTTTAAGAATCATCTTTGTCATAGTAGACCAGTTATTTGCTACTGGCTTCTTTTATAAAGTTGTTCTTTTCTGCTTGAATTTCTAACATCCTTAAAAACATACTCACTGGTTTCAAAGATGCCACTAGAACAGCAGTAATGAATCCATATTACCAAATCCAACAATTGCTTTGAGTGTCAGGATACTTTGTGTTGATCCATGACTTCTCCCAGAGTTCTACTGTTATGTGTGCAAATTACAGTTTTCAGTTAAAAAATAAATACCTTTCCAGACATGAATCACCGTGAACAAAATAGGTTGAAAATGTGAACCAAGTCTTGAGCCACAAAGATTTGAAAACCACAAGAGAAGTGAAAAGAAACCACAAATTTAACCACTGAAAAAGAAAAAAAGTAATGATTTTTAAGCTGATCATTGTTGTGATTTTTAGGGGGTCTTATTCATCACTTTTGAACATCTGCAGGTTGGCACAGTTGTGAAACCATGAAAAGCTTTTTCTTGTAAAATGTCAAGATTTGTGTAATTTCCTCTTGTCAGTTGTACAATACTTAGGGAATTCACATGCCCAGTGAAAAAAATACTGATGGTGGAGCACAGAACTTGTTTCAGGGGCTTTCCAGGATCCCAAGGGGGTCAAAACCAAAAGTTTAATGTGAGGAAGTCCAGAGGTTGTCCTCCTCCCTAGACTGCCAAGGAAGACAAAGGGTGCCCAGGCTCTCTTTGTGCCCCACACGTGGACTTGGGAAAGATCATACAAGTACAGAAGACATGGTTGTGAGAGCAGCTATGTCAGGTGCATTCATAATTGCATTCCTAAAAGTAGGAAAGATTTTGGGAAGCTGGGGTCATCATCTCTGAGACCATGTTTTGCTTAACTGCCAAGATGTGCATCTTCTCATATCTCAGTAAATACTTGGCTTAAACAAAGCAAAATTAAGCAGAGATGAGCTTCTGCAGTCCACACTTTCTCACTGAACCCCCTACTCTTTGCTTGAAAAAGCATGTACTTCAGTATCCGAAGCAATTGTTCCACTGCCATCTGTCACTGAGTTTTAGAATCCCACATTTAACAGGAATAGGAAGGCAGAAAATTTGTTTTGTTACAGCCAGCATTTTTCTTTTCTAAACAAACTGTGGGATATGTGACAAGGAAACTTACTCTTTACTAACCACAAACAAAAGCAGCAAGGTATAGCTGGCTCCCATCTCTTTAGTTCTAGTAGTTTATCTTATACATCAAAAATTGTTCCAGCCCCTCCTGGGGCTGAACTAGATGATGTCCAGAGATCACTTCCAGCCCCAACTATTCAGTGATAAACTGAACCTAGTTAAACTATCTTTAGAAACTAAGAGGGGAGAGGGGGGACAATCAGGGACTAGCCATGTTAGGTATGTTTCATAGCATTTCAGAATGTAAAGGTGGCTAGAAATAAACTTATCCAATTGAGTTAATTTCTTCTCCAATTTGTCAGCAAGCATTATCAAGACAGAGAGTCTGGATTTACACTACTGATCAGAATTTAGCTCAGCTAAGGATGAGGTAAAGCCTGGCAAAGAACAGTATACTTATCTACATTCGCGTTAAGTATTATGGGTTTGGGTTGGTGTCTCTGCAGCTGAAATATTGTGGGTATTAAGACAACAGAGTTTGCTGTAATGAGCTGCACAGTGTTGGTCCTTGTCTTCTGTCCAGATGGTGCTTGATGCCTTGGAAGATGGTGGTCTCCCCATTTCACCCCCATAATCCACTGGGCCAATTATGCAAAGCTAGACGGAGAGAACAGGAGAATTATTTCCTGACCCCATGCACTGTCAGTTGAGAGATTCCTTTATCTTTAGCTGGTGATGCCTTGATACCAACGGGAAGTTATTGCCACTGCTGGTAAATAAAGGCATTTAAAATCCATTACAGAAGAGACATGTAATGGGTTTTCTTTCCATCAAGATCTCTTTGTCTTGTTCAAAACACATGAGCCTTTCTCCCAGTGGTGGATGGTAACAGTCAGAGCTCCTTTGACCTCCTTGCATCTGACAGCCCTTTCCCTCTGCTCTTTAGGGAGGGAAAGGTTAAATGTCACCTCTGCCTTTCTTGTTTCCTTCCCTGTTGCTCTCTGAGAAAGAAAGGCCTGAAATTCATATCAGTGACATCAAGTACAGGGTCTGCTGTGCTGCTGCACTTTTAAATTAACAAAGCATCCAAGTTTGATAGATAAAGGTAGTAGTAATCTGAGCAAGATGCAAATGGTATGGAATAAGGGGTGGAATGTCCTGGTTTGAGGTAAAACAGAACCAATTTTGGTCAGTAACTTCGCTTCTTAGCTGGGCCTCTCTAACAACTGAAATTAACAGCATATTGTGCAGACAATGTTCACTCTCTCAGGGTGATAAGACCTATGTTTCTAGTTGATGCCCAGGCATGGTATGCAGAGAGGACCTTGCTTATACTTATTGCTATAACACCCAAGGCCAACCAACTTTGTTATTTGCCCTGTTGGAGGGTTGGAAGCGGAAAAGCATAGTGGGGTCCCACCTGCAAGGAAACACCAGGGGATCTGCCAATCGAGCTGGCCCTGCCCAATCGAAACTTCCACGTACAGTAGAAGGGGATAAAGTCCCTGTAGTGCATATGAAGAATATGTTAGGGAAGACAGTTTGGGTTAGCCCTGCCTCAGGCAAAGGCAAACCCATCCGTGGGATTGCTTTTGCACAAGGACCTGGATGCACTTGGTGGGTGATGCGAGAAGATGGGGAGGTCCGATGCGTGCCTCATGGGGATCTGACTCTGGGTGAGAATAGCCAATGAATAGAATTTTATAATGTTAAATAACTTTGCTGTTGTATGTTACCATTATTATGATGGCTATCAGTGCTGCTATAGAAGAATCACCTAGATCAATGACAGATGGACTTTTATGAGACTGAGTAAAGTGCAGTAACGATGTAATAAGAACTGACTTCAGTAGCTGGTGTCCAGCAACCTCCTCGAGATCGACATCTTCAACCTGCAGACCATGGGCATGAACTCCATCATGTACACCAGCCTCAGCAGCTGGCGTCCAGCACCACACACCATCTCATGTGACCTGAGAGACTGTTCTCACAGATGGAGCCTACAATAATGGACATTTTAAGTGAGTTCAATGGACGTTTTAAGCGAGTTCAACGGACACGTTGGTGGTATGGCGCACAGACTATGGCAACTGTAAGATCTGGGCATGACACAGATGGTATGGAATAAGGGGTGGATAATGTCCTGGTTCCGGCAGGGATGGGGTTAATCACCCCAGGAGCCAGCAGGGGGCAGGTATTCCATACCACGTGACCCATGCCCAAGCTATAAGAGGAGCTAGCCGGGGCGAGGAGAGGAGTCACCACTCGAGGGTGAGCTGTGACAGTGTGGGTCGGGTCGGTGCGCTTCGCGGCGGTATTGTAATCGCGTTTTCATCTTTTCTTTTGCTGTTCTGTTAAATTACATTCTTTTAACCCACGAGTTTTGCCCTGACGATTTCTTTTTCCACGACTGTGGGAGTTGTGTGAGCGGCTGCGTGGTTCTTTGTTGCTGGCTGAGGCCAAACCACGACACTATTGCAAGCCGCTTTACGGGCAAAACCAATAAAGTGATTGTGTGTTGAAAGCATAACTTCCCGGGCCTGATAACGTTTCTTTTTGCACTTTGAGATCACAGCTGAAATGAACTATCACACGTCCACCGAGGAGTGGACCGTGACATCAAGTCACTGCATTGGCTCAAGCCTGAGGACTGCATTCATTGTTATTATTGCATTTAATTAGTAATAACACATCAACATAAATTATGCAACAGAAAATAAGTTTTATTCCCTGCCATTAATGTCTTAAAATCTAGTAGACAAGATGCTTTATGGAAGAGCACTGGTCAAACTGACTGAAAACAAATACCATGTCAAATATAGCAAACAGAATTTTTTTGTGGGTTTTTTTTTCTTCTTCAAATTTATGCACAAAACACTTAATTCTACCTTTCAAGAATGTGTTTTAGGTCAAATGTCCCCTTTTCTCTGCTAAACCCACAGATCATTTTCTCCTTTAAATGGGGATAATTTTCTATTGTTTGAAAAAAGGTAATTGAAGGACTTCTGATGAAAGTGGAATCTTCCCACAATTCAAATAATAGTGCTGAGAGCCATTTCTTGTGAGAGCAATAGTTTAGCTGTCTCACGTCCCCATCCTTCACAGGGCTGGGCTCCCCTGCCAGGCTACAAATCCCATGGTGCCCCCCATCCACAGCATTTGCCTGAGGCACTGTGACAGCTCAGGTCTGGCTGCCTGGAAATTGAATTTCAATTTGAGAAAAGTCTAAATGTTCTTCTTCAATCAAAGATGTCAGACTAAAAAGTTTCAGCATTTCTGGAGCTCCTTGTGCCAAGACAGGTTTTGATATTCTGCCTTTTCATTCCAATTCAGAAAAAAACAAATGTTGACAAAGCTGTAATTGCTTAAGTCAGCTTTCCTATTTAGGTTCGTTTTGTTAGAGCAAGGCAGAAGTCTGTGAGGATGTTTCTATTTCTGCTTAGACCATTTAGGAACAGTTTTAAAATAAGGTGGAATCAGTTGCCCTCTTAAAGGAGTTACAGCATTTGGCTTAACTAGTTAAATGGTACAGTAGTCAAGGTATATGACATCTGCTAAAGGATTGCAAAAGTGCAGGGCACATGAAACAAAGTGCTGATCTTATATACTGCTGGTTCAAATGTCTTTGATGTTTTTGATGCTTTAACTGTGTTTCAAAAAGTTTCAGAGTGAATATAAGGTTCAAATAGAACCTGGGATTAATGCCCAGTTGTAGAAAATCTATTTTCTATCCTTCTATGTAAAACCAACATTAAAACATGAAGTCTGTAGCAGTGCTAGCTAGCTTACTGATGTGAAAGTGGTTGTGTGCTCACACCTGATATGGATAAATTGACACTGCAGTGTTTAGTGCGTAGCTCCTATATTAGAGATTTTCATGCCATACATAATCAATTGCCCTCTGTGAGCTGACCTAACTCATCAAATAAGAGTCCTTAGCTCTGCCAGCCCTGCATGCAAAAAAACCCCATGAGAAGCCCAAAAGGCAACTATAAGCATTGGTAGCTTGATAACTTTAAAGCATGTAGCCACACTTGAATCCAGTGTGATTACACTAGTACAAGCCTGTTGCAGATGACAATTGAGGTTCATTCCAGATTTTAGAGCCATGGACAAGAGTAACTACAACATCATATACCTGTGAGGTGGCACCAGTAATGTTTAGTCACTTCCAGGTTAAATATAGATTTTCTTAACTGCTAACCCTGCCCAATCCAATTGTGATCTGAACACTAAAGTAGCTCAGCTTTTGACATAACTGTAAAGAAATAAATATGCCAAAAATGCTTCATAACCTGCAAATGGCTGCATGGGGACAGACTGTGGACCCAGGCTAGCACATCCCATCTCTGACAAAGGCCAGCAGTGGATGTGTGGGAAAGCTGTAAGAGCAGGTACTGCTACTGCCTGAGGATGACTTCCTTGCCTTGAAACTTAATTGATAAATTTGTTGACAAGGCGCATGATACAGAATACCATCGTCATGCACTTTCTCACAGGGAAACTGCTGAAGAGAAACTATCACCCTTCTGCTAGTGATGGACTTTGCAACACTCATTTGGCAACTGACAGTCAGTTGTCGGGCTTTCACATTGCAGCAAGGGAAGAAAATGCATTTCAAAACATGTTTGCAAGACAACAGAAAATAGCAAGAGATACTCAAGGGCAAACATAGCACCTGAAACTACTTGCAATTCACATTTTGTTCCTGAGGAGGTAGCGCGTGTTGGCAGTGTCCCTTTAACTGCATTGACACCACAGCAGCAACACATTCTCCCTGCCAGTAACCAAGTCAGTGGCGATTCAAAGACACATCGGATTACAGCAAATGCAAGCATGCTGCTTTCAGTGCCTTTACTGAAATAGTTCACTCTTTAATAATATTCAGTCCCTTGTTTCTCAGGGCACTTTGCAACTGGACTTTCTCTGGTCTCACAACAGCCTTCACAATGATTAACCCATTTCCATGCAGAGGAATGAAAGCAGGAAAATATCAAATGCCTGTCCTGAATGCACCTGAGACCCAGCAGCAGCAGGTGTACACCTCCAGGATAACATGGGCTTGAATGACAGACACATCCTTTTTTTTAACTGCTTAAGAATAACCCCATGTATAATTAAAATAATTCTGCCATGCATTATCATCGCTTAGTTGATCCTGACATATGTCAGCTGCTAACTAAACAAGTAACACAGGCAATAACACAAATAATGTCTTTTAAAAGCCAATCTAGGAATTTAACAGTTGAAGCAAGGCCTTGTTGTATGGATGATTACACTGAGACAGAGTGAATGAGGTAGGAGCTGCCTGAACTGTCCAAAGCTCAGCTGACCTGTGGTCTCAATCAAAACTCTTCAGCAATTCTTTTAAATACCTAAAGTTGATGAGGTTAATGGTCACTTAGAGTTATACTTCTGACTCACATGAAGGAAAGCTCATGTTCCCATATTGAAAAAAATAACCAATCAAAATAAATCTTCCCGTTTACTTCAGTGCTTTTGGAAGATGCTTGGCAAGAACAGAAGTGACCTTTGCAGAACTGCACAAAGTAACTGCCTGACAGTTTTCTTTTCACACCTCACTGAAGGTAATTCTCAATTTTGTGTGGCATGTATCCTCTGCTCTCTGCAGACCACCATTGAAATCACCTGAACCCATACACATAGAAGACATTGATACAGTGCCACCTCCAGTCTTCTGTTCAGTGTGGGGAGTGACAAACCAAGGCACTGTCCTGCCCTCAACCCAAGGATAGCTATGAACTGAACCCTAGAAAAGAGATCTCTTCTGATCCAGGATGAGCATTAAGATGGAGAGTTTGGCTATGTCTTAGCACCAAGGAGATTTTAGGGCAATTTACCTATTTGTGAAGACTTTGGGCAATTCCTTCTTAAAAATGCCAAGGACTGCTTAGCTTCACTATTTCTCAAAATATCTGTTAAAGAAAAAAACGGTCACTGTAACGGAGAAGTGAGAAATGGCCATGAGCCATGTACTGGACACGTACTGGCCATGAGCACCAGTCATCTAAAGGAAGTCATGCTGTATTTGGGAGACCTTTACCCTCTTTCCTGCAATAACAAGAACCCAAATGCACCACCACAGACTGACTAAGCTAACTCTACCTGCAGGCAACAGTGACGGTCAACCTGAACCTGCTTTCCTAGGCCCCAGTCATGGGCAGTCTGGGTGCTGAGCAGCCAAGCTATGCTTGCAGGAACAGTTGCCCACCTTACTGAGACCAAAACAGCTGCCCTGATGAAGGCAGGCATGATGTTCAAGAGCACCTTCACCAGGGCACACCTATCAGGATGGCCAAACAGCTATGTGGCATGGTCCTCAGTGGAGAAGGGTACCTTCACAGCCCAGTCTGGCTAAGCATGGTGACAGAGGAAGATGTTAGCCACAAGTTAAATTGTTGCAGTCACAACAAGCGCCAAACTTCCTTCCACTCCCTGTCAAAGTGCAGGACAGCTTGTGAGCAGTGTATTGCTTTCAGTAGGAAAATGAGTTTTCTGACTGCATATGAGAAAAAAAATCTGAAACAAACAAATAAAACCCAGGGAGGCAGTGGAGAAAGAAAGGGGTGAAAGGGTCCAAGTGTGATGGTAAAATGTATGTCTCTCTCCCTAGACACATAAACACAAACCCTTATATTCTAAACCAAAATCCTGATGTTGGAAGGCATGCAGGCTCAGAGGAAAATAACTGTAATTTGTGTGAAGAAGGCATTTGCAGCAATTCATTATAATTCCTTGCTTGCTGTCACCCGTCTCTAAAGTCACTGGCGATGCAGTACTTGTGTGAAGTTATTAAGGCCAAACTCTCTTTAGATTCATGGCAATTGCCAAATGACAAGGTGAGAGCCCAGGAAGTGATAAAGTGAAGTGACATGCCATACCCCCTTCCTCTCCCCCACCCCATTACCACCATGCCAAGGACGAAAACGCTGTGGATTTTGCAAATGAGAGCCACCTCTCCTCTCCCTGCCCTGTGCTGGGCTCTGCCTGCCACACACAAATCTCCTTGAAGCATGCACCTGGCGGAGGGGGCAGGAGGGAGTAGAGGAAGGCAAAGGAAAATGTGCTTTTCCTCACTTTCCTTCCACAAAGATCACAGATTTCTCTCAGAGGTTCCCAGACAGATGGCATGTATGTGAGAGACAGAGATAGGCAGGCTGGGCAGAGGAGAGATCCATGTGGCAACTTTTCAGCTACCTGAGATAAAGACATCTCTTTAAAAAAATTATATATATCTATATATAAATCGATTGTTAACATCTATATCAAGGTTTATCCCTCTATCTGTGTTTTGCTGTTCATTTCAGTAACCCCCAAGACTTGACAGAGGAGAGACAAATCTCTTACAGCTGTATAGACTTCCAGCAAATAAAATGTGTAAGTAAAAGGTGATCACTCTAGGGATCAGGGCTCCTTTCAAACTGCATTTCTCTGTCCCCTCCTGTTTTTTCTTGCATCCTTGGCCTCTACATTTTTTTCCTTTCTCGCCCCGTCCCTTCTTTTCCTAAGCTTAAAGGATAATACTGCTCAGCTTTCAGTAGGATAACATAGCCAGCCCACAGGGAAGAGAAAACCTCAAACCCAACCAGAACGATGAAAACAAGCAGGTTATTAAAGGTCCTCCTAAAGCGACAGCTAAACTCATGTTTGCAGATACTCACAGGCTGTTGCTCAGCAGTGAGGATCTCTGGTTCAAATCCAAGTGCTTGCCAACAGCAGGGTTGTAGTGGGAAAAAATCCTCTCCTCTCTCCTAGCCCCTTACTCTGGAAAAGCCATATGCTATTTTAGCAGTGTAGGGATACTCATAGGCTCTGAGCATAATCTGTCAGAAGCCAAAAAGGAATCACCTTGCCCAAAAGATTTTTACAAGTTAAATTAACCTGCAGTCAGCTTCTGTCTGTGTTAGGTTTAAAACCACAGGAAAACCTATATTGCCAAAACTTCAAACAGATGAGCAAGGCTATTAAAAGGCATCTGATGGGACTAGATATTTAACCACAGTCCGCTGTGTTCTCACACACTGGGTCATGGCCATCCCTTAAGTTATCCTTCACACTACAGTATTGATGACCCATCTCACCTCCCTTTAGGCTGGGGAGAACATGTAGACCTTTTGAAGTATGTCTGAAAATTCAACACATTCAAAATCTCAGAAAAGCAGGCTTGCAAAAGTCTTCTGTAATCAGTGCCTGCGGCCAGGAAAGGTCTATCAGCAGCCACCCCTCACTGTTCTCCCAGGAGGAAACACCAGTGCTGTTGACTTTTCTGATCTTAGCATGGGGAGAGAGGTTTTATCCCTCAAACACCTGAGACTTTCAGATGAAGTCACCCTCTTGGCTGAACCAGAGAAGCCCGTGGGGCATGTATGCTCCATGACAAGAAAGGAGAGGGACTCTGACTCCCCAAGGGAGCAGGGCACTCTTAATCCACTGAAGGCGACAGGAGTTGGGTCCTGAAATGGACTGGGGAACCTAGGAGTGAATTAACTCTGAGCAAAGAATTAAGGCTAGGGCACAACATAAATGCACCCACTTGTTTGAATTAAAATTGCCCATAACCCTTTTATTTCCTTGCATCTGATTCTTCCTTGGTAGATGACAAGAAATTGCTAGTTGTTTGCATTTTTTTCTTGCAGTGAAAAGCCACAATCAATCACACTTTCTTCTGACCCTGCAGTTAAAAGGAAACAAAATGACTCTGGGCTATATTTTCAGACTCCACAGGTTGCTCTGACTCTGTATTTGGTGCCCCCTCCTCCCTCTCTGCCTCCATGTTATAAAAGATCAGGATGCTTTTTTATAAAATAGTTGTGCATTTCTATTATCACACGTGCCTGAGAACAGGGATGCAATTGCACTGAATAGTGTGAAAAAAAGAAAGGAAAAAGGGGAAAAAAGAAGAAAAATCAAAGCACAGCCAAGTTGATTATTTAAAGAGCTGGATGAAATTTGCCATCCTTTTAAGGCATCCTGGGCTCTGGAATATCACTGTGTCACTTAATGTTTGCAGTTAAGTATTTACAGATCTGTTTCCATGGCAACTGATTCTTCAAATTTACTTTTACAATTCTGTTTTCTAAAATGTGTTTCTTTGGTTGATTGCACGGGGTTATTTTTTCCCATTAAGGAGAGGTCCTTTCTAATCATGTTTAGTTAGTTCTTTGATGGCTTTATCCTGATTCGAAAATGTATTTTGTTTTTTGTTAGCGGGTGCGAGAGGGAAGGGGGGAGAACAGGAACAAGCATCGTGGGGCTTTAGCAAAAAAAAAGGTGTTGGAAATTAGGAATGTGAAATAACCTTGTCTGAGTTGATTTTATTTATCCTTTCATTGTGTAGAAGAGTAGGCCTTTAAATACAACAACAAAAAAAACCCCACCCCACTGACCGTTTGAATGCATTTTGAGGCCACAGGAGAAGATGACTCACTTATTAATTAGTCAGGGAGATGGCAGCACAGGGAGGGATGATGAACACTAGAAACAGTGCAGGAAATGAGACAAACGAGGGTTAGTTGCCTCCAGCTCTACTGAGATACCTGATTGGGGCCGGTGAAGGTTGGCCCCACTGATAAGGAGACACCTCATGAAGCAGTGGCAGGGAAACAAACATGAGCTTTGCCCCAGCTTCCTTTGCAACTGTGGACAAAGTAATTTGAAATGTGTCTCTGTGAAGACGTGAAGAACGTGTACAAGTGTCCTGAGCCCATCACTGCAGTAACATCTGCCCATCCCTCCATCTGTCCCCCAGTCCATCCCATCCACGCAAAAGGGAGCACAAGAGCTTAACTAAAAAGCAACATGTCAGGAACCATACAAGTATGTGGGATAGATGGGGAGGGAAGTACATGTTCCCTGTCATAAGGTATTGTCCCTACCTGAAGTCAGAGACACATTTAAGCTTTTCAGGATGCATGAGAAAAGACTGTGCTTAGAACTGATTTTGGAACCAGTGTAAACTTTGGGCAAGTGTTGGAGGGAAAATCAGCTCAGATGCGTTTGTAAACCTCACCACAAGCAAGGAGTTCTGCAATACTCAACAAGCTACCTGCCAAGCAAAGATCATGAAATGGTCGACTTTGAGATCCTCCAGGCAGCGAGGAAGGTGCGCAGCAAGCTGACCACCCTGGACTTTGGGAGAGCTGACTTTGGCCTCCTGAAGAAGCTGCTTAGTTTGGTGCCATGGGATGAAGCGCTGGAGGGAAGAAGGGCCCAAGAAAGCTGGTTAATATTCAAGGATCACCTCCTCCAAGCTCAGGAGCAATGCATCCCTACAAAGAAGAAGGCAGGCAGAAAAGCCAAGAGGCCTGCGTGGATGAACAAGGATCTCCTGGACATGCTCAAAAGGAAAAAGGAGGCCTATAGGGAGTGGAAACAGGGGTGGGTAGCCTGGGAGGAATACAGAGGAATCGTTTGAGCAGCCAGGGATCAGGTTAGGCAAGCTAAAGCCCAGATTGAATTAAATCTGGCCAGGGACATCAAGACAAACAAAAAATCCTTCTGTAACTATGTCAGCGAGAAAAGAAAAGCTAGGGAAGATGTGGGCCCTCTCTGGAAGGAAACACTAGAACTGGTCACCTAGGATAGAGACAAAGCCGAGGTACTCAAAGACTTTTTTGTCTCAATCTTCCCTGGCAAATACAGCAGCCACACTACTCATGATGCAGAAGGCAAAGGAGAGGATTGGGAAAATGAAGAACCGCCCACTGTAGGTGAAGATCAAGTACGAGACCACCTGAGGAACCTGAAGGTGCACAAGTCCA
>NW_009649215.1:0-23142 GCF_000708025.1 Charadrius vociferus | reverse complement strand
CTATGAGGAGAGGCTGAGAGAGTTGGGGCTGTTCAGCCTGGAGAAGACAAGGCTCCGGGGAGACCTTATTGCGGCCTTCCAGTACCTAAAGGGGGCCTACAGGAGAGCTGGGGATGGATTTTTCACAAGGGCATGTAGTGATAGGACAAAGGGGAATGGCTTTAAACTGGAAGAGGGTAGATTTTGATTAGATATTAGGAAGAAATTTTTCACTGTGAGCGTAGTAAGGCACTGGAACAGGCTGCCCAGGGAGTTTGTGGAAGCTCCATCCCTGGAGGTCTTTAAGGCCAGGCTGGATGGGACTTTGAGCAACCTGGTCTAATGGGAAGATGTCCCTACCTATGGCAGGGGGGTTGGAACTAGTTGATCTTCAAGATCCCTTCCAACCTAAAGCATTCTATGATTCTAACAAGGGCAGAGGTGGGTCATGAATTATTTCTGAACTCTGATTAGCAGTAAAGTGTTGCCTGGGAATAAATGCTCAACTGTGGAATTCAGATGTGTCTGGCTGATTATTTCCCATCTTCTGTGTTGACCCTAAAATCAATAAAGCTCCCATATTGCCCTTCTTTGCAATTCCCCTTTTCTCCCTCTAGCAGTGTGATTAAAATACCCTAGTTCAGTTCCAGCCTATTTTGATGGTGCCATTTGCATCTTCACCACGGATATGTTTGCTCTGGATGTCGTCCAATCAAGGCTTCAGTGATCTGATCAGCTGCATGATTTAATGAACCCTCCTTTTGTTGGGAAGGGCACATTCCTTTATAAAAACTGGTGAGATATCACATTTCATAGGTGAAACTTCTGGTTAACCACAGAAACAAAAATGGAATTCATATTGTTGGAAAACAGTTCACTTGTAGCTGTTTTGTTTAAAACAAACAAACAAAAAAATGGTCTTGGGGGTGCGGAGGAGGGAAGGTCTGCAGAGAATGGAAATATATGGTCCTGAATGATGTTCCCTAAGCAAGATTAAGCTGGGTTCAGGGCTGAGTGTGATTTGAAACCCAGACAGAGTCACACTTTAAATGTTTTTTTTATGGATTGCAGTAGCTGAGTGTGTGGGAAGGGAAGAAGGGAAAGGAGCAGAGGAGAATGGAAGGAGAAAGGATTCAATATGTTGATCCAGATCATCCAAACTTAGTGGCTCTCAGACCCTTATTTTCTCCTTGTAGGAAACGAGAATTAAGATATTTCCTTTGAACAGCTGAGTCAGAGGATCATCTTTGTTATTATTTTTTCTTGGAGCGAATGTCCCTGTTTAAATTCTACAAAATAATAATAATTGAAGACACACAGAAAAGCTAGGTAAATTCCAGGTACCACGACCCCTTGGGAATGAATGCCATTTTCAAGTTATATTTGTTTTTCCATTTGTTTTCCTTCTTTTTAGCTAACAGTGCCTCATACTTAAATAAGCCCTGAAGGGAAAAAAAAATTAAAACCTACAGAACAGCTGACATAAAGAAAAGGACTGAAAAGAGCACCTGACTAAAGTGGTTATTATTATTCACCTTGATACACACTCACACACACATAGACATTAATCCTTAGTAACTTCTTTACTAACAACTTCTCTGACAGTTGAGAGGGTTCCACTTCAGTAATAAGAATTTATTGCATAAATAACAAGATCAAAATTGCCCAGGAGTATCCCTTCAACTCCAACAGGCATGTGTACACCCAGACATTTTGTAAAACTTTTCAGGCTTGGTTCAGAGCTCACTGGTATCCACAGTGGTGTTAACATGAACTGTACTGGATGTCAGATGAGATCTTCAGGTTTGTTTTCCATCCTCGTTCATAGGAAAAAAAAAAGAAAAAAAAAGAATATTAAATGTTGAAGCCTGATTCTCAAGTGGGAAAAAAACCTCAGCCCACAGATAGAATCTTTTTTTAGTGAATTATAGAAATTTAACAATTTGGGGGAGCGAGGGAACTATGCTTTTTACATTCAAAAATAAGGAAATAAAGATCATTGCTAGGATAGATCACTCCAGAAATTTCTGTGTCTAACTCACAGCTTACATCTCCAGAAGATAAAAAGCAAATGAGCCATCCAAATCAAGAACTGTTGCCCATCCCAGATTCAAAGTTCCAGTTCAACTGGTTCCAGGCCTTACCGGTGAGTCTGAGCAAACACAACAAAAGCCAAGTGAGAGAAAGAATTGCTTCTAAGTCCCACCTGAATTTCATCCTTAAATGAAGCAAAAGACCTGGAGATGGGCATAACCTTTAAGTGCAAAGATGCCAGTTACAGGTCACCATGGAGGAGTACGGAGGCTCTGGGACTGCAAGCCAGGACTTCCACCACTCAAGTTAAAGAACAAACTACTTCTGCAGGGTTACTGCCAGGAGTGAAAAATAATAACTATGGGGAGTTGTTAAAGCAATCTCAACAATATTTCTTGGAGACTAAGACCATGCACAGTTTGAGTTAAAGTCTGACCTGTAAAAATCTAGCTTCAGTTACTGCAAGGGTCAATTAGTCTTGGGAAATATGCATTCCCACTAAAAAATTACGTGCTCGATCCACCATCAGAACAGGTATAACCAAGCATGGCCTGAGGAAATCTGGTCACTGGAGTATTGCCCCTGTTTTCCTAGCTCAGCAGTGTGTTCGAAGGCTCACTGTAAGATTGGGAACTGGGAAGAGGGACTCGCGTGAAATGTGGAAAGAAGCTCTACAAAACTCTCCCAAGCCCCCAGTCATTTTTTCCCTGTTGTTTCAGAGAGCTCTGCCAGGTACTGGATGGCATTTAGATTTTGTCTGCTGTATGGACCCAGGTGCCTTTATGGTTCTGTCTTTTTACCACGGAACATCTCACAGGGGCTGGTGGACATTATCCTTGCAGCATATCAAAGAACAAGACAAGTAATATTACTGTTTTAACATCAGCTGAGTGCAAAGGTGATTTTTTCCCTTGTGTTGGCTGTGCTGCTAGATGGCAAAGGCTAGAATTCAGTCCTGCTTGGCTGGGATATTGCTCTAAGGTCGTTCTCCCTCCAGTGAGGCTAAGCTAAAAGGGATAGTCATAAGGTTTAGGTAACTAGAAGTAACTCTGCAAACCTCTGTCTTCCTCCTGACTTGTTTCTTCACAGTCTGGAAGTGCTAGAGATACTCAAGACAGACATTCCTCACCTGATTCCTAGCTTGACGTTTCAAGTGTAGAAAATGAGATTATCTGGATCAAATAATCTAATTGTGAGGGTGGGGGTGAGTGAGGGCCACAGAAAGTGGCCTACCTTCAGCAAATAAACCTCAGCTTCCGCAAAAGGCCACAATGGCAACACCTCCTGCTGCCAAGCTGCCTGTCTGATTCATCACTTTGCACACATCCAGCTATAAAGAGGGTGGTTCACGGCATGCAAGAGCACTGTGCAGAATCCTTGCCACCAGAAATGCCCTCCTTGACATCTGGTGGAATTGCCTCCCCCTCCCTCCCTCTGTCCCCGCTCTTCTCCCATTTTCTGTTCCCATTCATTAAGAAGGGACAGAAACCAGCTCTTTTTGCAGTTTCATCTTGTTAGTCTTCCATACATATAAACAACTTCTCTGGGAGGATAATGTATACCAAAGCTTGCTCTAATGTACCCCATAGTAAATCAAACTGACTTTTAAGAACTTTTGTGGAGTTACTGCTTAGTCCCCACCATTTAAAAAGAAGAAAACCCGGTCCTATTCTTTCACCTGCTTGTTATAGCTTCTAGAAATTATGGTGATATTGCCTAAGGCAGGCAGGCAGGTGGAAGATAGTAAGGAAAAAAGAAAAAAAAATAAAGAAATAAAGAAGGTAAGAAAGAAAGAAAATAAGACATTCCTACTTCCAGTAAAAAGAATATAGGAATGAATTCTCAAAAAGAAAATACTTTGACAAATTGAAAATAAACCCAATATTTTTTCTGTAAAATTGCCACTGACTTTTAAAAAATCTAAAAAGACATAGGACCTGAACAATGCATGTGCACACACAGCCCACATAGCACCTAGTTATGTGCAAATCCACATATTCAAATTAGTGTGATTTTCTTTGAAAGGAGGAATTAAACTGACTTTCCTTTTACCCAGAATGCTACAATTGTTATAAGTTAGTCTCACAAAGTGAGGCGAGGAGACGGAGACAATTAAATTTGAAGGATTTATTAGCAAGCGGCAGCAAGCAAAACAGCGCTGGGCAGCCCGGGAGTCTCACTCCGCCGACGGCGCGCACCTAGGTTACAAAAGTCTTTGGTTTTATACTCTTCTACTTCTGGTGTAGGCGTTTCTCTTAGTGGTGTACTCTGCGTCTGCGCGGTTTGTTGCTAGGGGGTCGTCCTCTTTCTTCCTTTGCTTTTTGGTGGTCGCAGGGATGAAGGCTCCATGTCTTCCTGAGCCTCCCCCCTTCCCTTCCTCCCAAGTCTTATCACAATTTATGATGTTAGCATGACTCAACTGAGCCTCCCAAGTCTTTTCACAATTTATGATGTTAGCATAACTCGACCTTGCAGCTTGGCCTTGTTTGCTTAGCAGATGTTGGCTATCTTGCCCCATCCTGCCAAGCAGCTGCCTTTCATGAAACACTGTAACAATGTGAGTTTTTAGGTTTGGTGAACAAACAATACCGAGCTTGTCACAACAATGAGAACAAATAATATAAGTATACACTTAAAAAAATCTTGATCTAAAGAAATAAGGGAAGGGAGCATTTTCTGATGCTCATGAAAAGCAGTAACTCTGACATGACGTTGATTTCAAGTACCCTTTCTTTGAAATACAGGTTGCCATATGACTGGTACCAGGTATATTCCAATTGTTGTTTGATGCTGTCCTTGGAATAAAAGTTTTATGTATATATGTATATACAAACATATGTTTTTCAATTCCACTGATTCCTTGCACTTTATAGCCAAGGTTTATCAACACTACATCAAAATCTTTGCTAGAGAGCTTCACCTATAGGTTGCCTGTAGTACATTACACCGTATACTGTGAACACCTCCATCTGCATACCTGTGTCCAGAGGTGTGGGAAACTTTTTGGAAAACAATGGACACATTCTGAAGGTCAACATGAAGGAGGAAATCATGCGCTGACACTGAAACTACTGCTACTCCCCAACAGATGCAGAATGTGTATTAATTAAAAGACTCACTTGGCAGAAATAGTAACAAAGTGTAGATAATAAGTTACAGCTGTGTTTAACCAATAATTGTGTGTATAAGTTTAGAAACCAATGAGCACAAGCCGCAGAGCTAGCCCACGTTGTAGTAAAAAGTATATAATGGCTTAAGTATTTTAATAAAGTGGCTTCAGCATTGATCATATTGGTCTGCGTCTGGGTCCGTCCGCACAGAGGTATGCTTGGGTAATGCCCAGAGATTTGACTTCCATCCAGGAAAGCACGGGGATTTCAGAACTAAAGCTGAAGCGCTTATCCTGTGGCTAGATATGCTGCCACACATCTGGGGCTTTGTAGGTCTGCTTCAGAGTGTGCTTTCCTGCAGTTCATGATGAACAGAGACGCTTTGAGCAACAGCTCAGATTTGTTTATTCCACATGACAAACAGACAAAATTCAACACTACTAATGCAAAAGGGCTTGGAAGAAGAACTGATAAAGACTGGACCATGTCAAAAGAAAATAAGATTTGTTCACACACCTTTCTTAACCCTGAAGTCCATCTAGACAACCTGAAGATGTGATTGAATAACCGATGCCAGTTTATGTTTGAACAGTACTTTTTATGCTGATATACCAGAACCATTTCACAAGCCTGTGCTATTTTTCCTGTTACCTTCAGGTACTCCTCACCGAAAAGCAGCCACATCTGATGTTGTGCTAGTTGATAAACAATGCACAGGAACTCTCCCTGGTGGCATGGGCTGGGGAGGGAAGGGAAATGCAACAAGAAGGCTGACTTTTCTGCTGTGTGAAACACTGTTGAAATCAGCAGAAAGGAGCTAAGAAATCTGTCTGACATCCTGTTAAAACCAAGAAGCTGTTACTACAGGAGGCCATTTGACAAGGTATCAGAGTGCGCACGCTGAAACAAGTTGCTTCATGGGCAGACGAATGTATAAACCCTCTTCCATTGTCCCTACTCCCATGAGTTCACTGATGTCTAATAAAAGATGGGCTTATGAGCATTAATGAGAACTCTCTGCTCTGCCTGGCTTCCTATTTTCATGAAATTTATAGGAACACAATAGCTTTGGGACCTCTTCCACCCTCTCAACGATAGGTTAAATTACCCAGTGGGCTGGGTAATTGAACCCAAGGGCTCAAAGGAGGAACCCTTGACGGACTGACTGATAGATGGGCCCAGGCACACACTTACAAACAGCTTCATTGTACAAGTCTGATTTCCTTTGGAAAGAAGAAGCAGGGGTTTTATTGGTCCCAGCCAATATAACTTATAGCAAATAGCCTCTTATTGCCTTCTTAAGATGTTGCTTTAAAGACAACTCAATGGCAAAGCACCTTCTGAATTTTGAAGACATCACTTTAATGCCTCCCTAGGCCAAGTGTCCTTGCTGAGCTTGAGAAGCTATGATACCATCACTGGTGAAGGTGGTACAGCTGCAAGTGTGCTGAAAGCAAAGTTCTGGAAGAGGAGGAGAGCTTTTCAGAAGCATGCCCTTCATTTTAAAGGGCAGGGCCATGGCTTTGACAAGCCTAACAATTTCTCTGAAGCATGATTTTGTTTATGCTGCAGGGGTATTTTCTGTTCTAAGATTTCCTGGCATTTGGGTGGTGTAGGTAGAACAGATTTACATTAAAAGGGTGGAAAAGAATCAAACCTTCAAAGAAGCTTTAAAAGGACAATATTCCAACCCACTGTCTGTTTGGGGGATTTTATTTGGACAGAGATGTTGCTGAGCCTTTTGTGACCAGACATTTGTACATGTTTTACTGCAAGTTTGCATGGTTGCATGCAGGAAATAATATAACTTACAGGCTAGTGATGACGAATTCCTACAGCACAGAGTATCCAGGGAGGTCAGAAATGAGGCTACATCCTTTCCAGTATGATAGGACCATCTTTTCCTTTTTTTCCTGCAATGCCAGCAAGATGTTCCCCACCCACAGGGAAGATGCACATGGGTGAATGCTAAGGTCCTGACAGGATGGGCCCAGAGGGAACTCCCCTCCAAACTCCCCACAGATGCACCCCTATGCCCTCTGATTCACTTTCTAGCACATTTACAAAAGTCAGAAGACTCATGCAAAGCTGAGGTGGGGAAAGAGGACAAAATTAATAAAGAGGAAGGCCAAATTTAAGTAAGGCACTGAATAAGATTTAGAAGACATTACTTCTGCTCCAAGCTGTGTAATGAGGTGCTGCTCCCAAACCACAATGACTCACTGTTCCTCAGTTTCCTTGTCCATACACTGAGCAAGGTGAAGAGGCTGATTTAATCTGAAAGAGGCTTTGAGAGCCACTGACAGAGCTGCAGAAGGGCTAAGTATTATCTACATCACCCAGAAGAGCAGCATCCATTTTAAAGCCATCTTTCTGCCCTTCTTCACTTTGTGGGTAAAGGTGAGGAGCTTTACATTGCTGATACAGCAATGGGGACAGGAAGGAACTGCAGTTTCACTTTGCACCCCACTCCATTCTTTTCTGTCATCAGGAATGGATGTGTTCACCACTGGCTTAGTATTTGGAGCATGTCTGTAGGAAACAATGTCTAACTGTGGAAAGCTACAAGAACTGGAGGACAGAAAAAGAAAAAGGAAAAGAAGAAAAAAATAGTCAGAAGCATACACACACAGGGGAAATGCTTCTGCAAAATTTCTATGCCAGTTTCTGCAATCCCCAACCTATTCTTTTTAACACCAACTTGCCAAAATAAACTATAGTTTGCATTTTCAGTGGTTGCCTTTTTGGCTGTAATTTTTCCTATGCTCACATCTCAGCTCTAAATACATTTGCAGGAGGGGAAACGAATGTGTGTCCTTCCTGGTAGCAAATCCACTGTCTCTGCACTTCATCAGGCTGTGAAAGGCAGACTTCACACCTTGAAAAACACTCCAGGATAAATCAACTCATTCACTCCATTCATTTTTTGAATGTCTTTTGCATGTGTTCAGATTGTATCATGGTGTAGATAATGCTGAAAGACTCTTCAATATTCACTTTTAATTGTTGGCTATTACAATGTTCAGCTTTCAAAGAGGGAATGTGATTGCTGAAGAAAATCCAAATAAGCAAACATCAAATTGATGATGAGAGGATGTTTACGGCTCAGGTACTTAGACTGTTCTTGAGGAAAGCTTCCATGGAGACCTTGGTCCAAAGGCCTCTGGAGTCTGAGTAGGCTTTGGACCAAATCCTAAATAGTTTTATGAGTATACACTGGTTTCAGACCTCATCTCTGTACCTCTGGGGACTTATGAATTTTCACACAGTAGACAGAAAACCTTATCCCCATTCAGGACCAGACTGCCTGCACTTCCTGCAGAAAGTCCTGCTGACAGTCAAAGCAGTTGCTTACATGGAGAAGATACCATTTAGAGACAAGTTCATGCATTTCACCTGTCCTTTAATACATGGAAAAAGACCCAGACATGATCACAGAAGAGTGCACATTACACCTTGTCAAGAAACCCTACCAAATATAAGCATTTATGACATGCTTCTGCAGGGGTAATTGAGCATTTGGATTGTGGATACCTGAACTGTAATTTTTCAAGGATGTCAACTGATGAACATGAGGATTTCCCTGGATTTCCATCTTTACTCTGAAGGCAAAACATATGTGGTCTATGAGCTCTGCTGGCTCATGTGATTGCAGTGGGTTCAACCAAAGTCCATATATTTGTTTATGATCTGTCTGGAGCTGGTAAAGAACTATTTCTGATGTAAAATCAGCAGAACTGTGTCCTGGACCAACATGTCTCTCTCTTTTTCGAGGGTGCAGGAGAGGACGGTCTTATAGCAATCTGCTTGTCCCAAGCTTCATGTGTGGTAGAGCAGCCCATGGGTTTCCTTGAGCCACTGTGAGGTGGGATCAGAGTCCTACAACCTATTTGCTGGTTTTCCTGCATTCAGTGGCAGAATCTTGAAAACAGCTGCTAGGAATAATGGAAATCTCACGGCTGGATTGGCTTCAGGACTTTCCTTTGAACACTTTGCAGGCAGGAGGACCAGCTTATCAAAACAAGAGTGAAGTATATTATTCTACCCCGGCACTGTTAAATGATAACACTTGTGACAGTTCTTTCCCATTCTACTAATTGAAATAGCAGCAGGTACATATATGCCCACTAATATCATCCTTTCTCCTATAAGTAATAGAAAAGGTCTCACAGAGCATACTGTTTTACACACTTGATCTTCCCTATACCCTGAGCTCTAGGGAGGTTCACAGAATCACAGAATCATAAAATGGTTTAGGTTGGAAAGGACCTTAAAGATCATCACGTTCCAACCTCCCTACCATGGGCAGGGACACCTCCCACTAGATCAGGTTGCCCAAGGCCACGTTCAGCCTGGCCTTGAACACCTCCAGGGATGGGGACTCAACAACCTCTCTGGGCAACCTGTTCCAGTGCCTTACCACCCTCACAGTGAAAAACTTCTTCCTAATGTTTAATCTAAACCTGCCCTCTTCCAGTATAAAGCCATTCCCCCTCATCCTGTCAATACATGCCCTTGTAAAAAGCCCCAACTCTCTCAGCCTCTCCTCATAGGACAGGTGCTCCAGCCCTTGGATCATCCTCGTGGTTCTCCTCTGGACACGCTCCAGCAGGTCCATGTCTTTCCTATGCTGGGGGCTCCAGAGCTGGACGCAGTACTCCAGGTGGGGTCTCACGAGAGAGAAGTAGAGGGGCAGGATCACCTCCCTTGACCTGCTGGCCACACTTCTTTTGATGGAGCCCAGGATCCGGTTGACCTTCTGGGCTGCAATTGCACATTGCTGACTCATGCTGAGCTTCTGGTCAATCAGCACGCCCAGGTCCTTCTCCTCAGGGCTGCTCTCCAGCCATACTCCACCGAGCCTGTATTCGTGCTTGGGATTGCCCCGACCCAGGTGTAGGACCTTGCACTTGGCCTTGTTGAACTGCATGAGGTTGGTTTGGGCCCACCTCTCCAGCCTGTCCAGGTCCCTCTGGATGGCATCCCTCGCCTCCAGTGTGTCTACCTCACCAAACAGCTTGGTATCATCGGCAAACTTGCTGAGGGTGCACTCGACCCCACTGTCCATGTCTGCAACAAAGATGTTGAACAGTACAGGTCCCAGTACCGACCCCTGAGGAACACCACTCATCACTGCTCTCTACTTGGACATTGAACCGTTGACCGCAACTCTTTGAGTGCGACCGTCCAGCCAGTTTTTTATCCACCGAGTGGTCCATTTGTCGAATCCATGTCTCTTCAATTTAGAGACCAGGATATCATGTGGGAATCATGCAAATTGCTTCCTTTGCATGTGAATATCCACTTTCCAGGAAGCTTCCCTCTCAGTGCTCTGAATGAACTCTATTGTGTCTTTAGACACAATGAAGATTTTCACCTGTTGAGCTTCAGGATTATCACCCTGCTGTGCCTTTTCCAGGGTCTCTTTAGAAAAACCTGGAAAACTTTGCCCCAGGAAAACATTGCCCCTCGTGGCTTTGTGTGCGGGAGGCTGTGTGAGGAGGTAGACACATGTATTTAGGCCAAAAAGCAAGTTTCCATCCAAATTATTTTGATTGGAAAATATATCCTACTATCACTAGTTGTTACACATAATCAATCACAAAAATGTATCCTTACTAATTGAACTGATTTTCAAAATGATTAAAAGCTTTTCAGAAAGTTCATCTCCATGATTCCAACCTGTTTGATATCAAAGGTATGCTGAAGCCTCAAAAGAGTCATTCTCTGGCTAAATTTCATTATTCTTCAGTCAAATGCAAGTCAGAAGTCTCAGCACAGAATGTCTGGGTGAAATTTTACAGACAGTTTATGCAAGAGGTTAAATGAGATCTAACGATTCCTTCTAGATCTAAACCCTATTCATTTCCTTTTAATCTAGCCAGAAACACCAGGAGAATGGCTAATGCTCCAGTGTTTTGGCCTTTCCTCTCAAAGTCCAGATTTCAATAAGGGAACATTACAGGCCCTAATAAAAAACACATTACCTGTAATACCAGGGAAGAGTGCTGGATCACACACTGAGATCAAGGAGAGACAGGGATAAATTCAGCTTATTGCAAACACTGGAGAATATACTCGCATCAGGATTTGAATTTCTGTTGTGAGACATCATGTTTGACTCCTGTTTTGTTCTAGGTGGCTCTGGTCCCTTTGAAGAGTTCCCTGTAAAGAGGCAGCTGGTATTCAGGCACTGCTATATCCCAGTTTCTTCCTGCACCCTTGTGTCTCCCACAGTACCCATGGACCTGCTGCCCCTATAGCGAGTGGCACAGTGGCATAACAGGCTCCCTGCTTTTTGCTGAACCTCAGTGTCTTTTCCACTAGCAAACCTGTACACCAAAGACAGCTGCTTGGCCTTAGCTGTGACCAAATATGCCAATCAGGACCACATGGTATGAGCATGCAGGAGGAGGGTCCTTGTCAAGAAAGAGGCCATGCTATTAGCTTAAGGTCTTGCGTATGTTATTAAGGATGACACTTGCCTGGTCTCAGAGGATGTGTCCCCAAAAGGAGCTTTGCTTGAAGGCCGTCCTTAATGTTTCCTTTCCCCAGGTAGACCCTAACTCCACAGCCCCTGTCCTGATGTATTTGTTTCTCTCCCAGTTGTGCAACCCAGCAAAATGCTTTTTCTTACATCTGGGAAGACACTATATGACAGGTCTGCATCTAGACACTGTATCTGGTCTTATCTTTAGAGAGTGAGCTCTTAAGAAAAAGAGGGCCTCCATCTGTTCTGTATTGTACAATGAACCTGGTGTCATGGTTCATAAATGGTCTCCCAGGCACTGCCACAAGATAGATAGTAAATAATTAGATTTCTGATCTAGGGAGTGGAGAGACTGCTTTGGTTCAGTCCAATCTCTAAAGTCATTAAACACATACTATCTTCATTCCCCCTTGCCTGAGGTTCTGGCCCATTCTCCCACCTCTCTTCTTAATTAGCTATTCATAATAATAATAGTCATGGTCTTAGTCAGTTTGGAAAAAAAAAAAAAATCCAAGAAAGCAACTCGTCCAATGTACCTTACGTTGTGGCAACATAATTTCATGTTAATTGAATGGCTGCTTGGAAGTGTCGGTATTTTGTGGTTTACAATCAATGTATCTGGTCATTCATCAGTGACTCAAGAGATGGATAAAATATATATTTGGGGGAATCAATTACCATTCATATGGCAGTTCATGGGCAGGAAGTATTTTACTAGCTATGAATTCCTGCATACTAGGTTTAATGCTACAAGAAAGTATCCCTCCACTAAGGCCAGTCCTAATACATTTGAGTTACTTATCTCTTAAACACTCTCTTCTTGTCCTATTCATTGGGCAATCTCAACTTGTGTTATGAAACAACCCTGCTCTGGTATGGGACATGTCCTGTTGCAGTTCCCACAAGCATGAGCAGGCAGCATCTGCTACAGAAACAAGTCTGACTTGACTCCACTGTAAAAGTGAGTGGAATCAGCCCCACAAAGTTGGCTCCAACTATTTGGAAGAACATCATTATTTGGGGAGATTTTCAAAGGGAGTATTTAGACACCCAAGGACCATTGACTTTATGTGAGATTTGAGTAGTGAAACACATTTGACACTTTTGAACTTCTCTATTTTTCTACCCAAGTTACTTCTTTGGAACTAGTGATTAGAAAACTTGAGCACCTAATAATCTTTAACGCATGTATCCTTGCAGCACCAAAGCTGTTTTATAGAAGGAAACTGGAATCAGAGCAAGATGTTGGGCCAATTTTATGTATATATTTAGACAGTCAAAGATAACGTTAGTCACCAGATAGAAACGGAGTGAGAATAATAGCCTGACCCTAAGTAACCTCTTCAAGCTCAAGGAGAAACTCTGTGGCAAGGCAAGAAGTTAAGCCTCAGTCTTCCAAGTTGCAGTCTATTGCCTTGTGTAGAGCTTTCTCTTCCTCTGTGCAGGATCAGGCTGCAAGACTGCCCTTAAAATTCCTAAGAAAGGAAATTCCTAAAGGAATTTCCTAAGAAAGGAAAGTGTGCCTCACTAATTGAAGCCAACTGTTTATCCTCCCTGGGGGAAAATGTTTCAGTGCAGTGCTGCCTTGAAAATTACCTCTCTACAAATGACATTACAAGGGGCCATATTCATTTTCCATCACAGATTCCAAAACAGGCTGGTTTTAAAGATAAAAATATTTTTCTTAATTATGAAAAACACAATTTAAAGACACTGATGTTACACACTGATTTTAATTTGAACCCTTTTTTTTTTTTTGAGTTCACATTCTGCCATGAGAATGGGAGTGGTAGCAAACCCAAATACAAAAATAAAAATGGAAATTGACTTTAAAGAGGAATTAAAATTGATCAGATGATTATCTCTATTGCTCAGGCTGATTGGGATGCAGCCCCTCTGTTCTTCCCCTGACATTATGAAGCAAATACATTAATGGAGAAAGATGCCTTCCCTTTTTAGGACAAAACCTCAGCATCCCCTACAATCCATAGGTTTTATATAGCAAGTTTTATTCATAGATCTTAACTAGAATTTCAGAAAAGTATCATCGTTCATACAATACAGATGGAAAACTGGCATGCAAAGGTGAAATTTGCAATTCATTTTACCTCTCTTCAGGTGTCTAAAAGTGAGATATCTAAATCTGACTTAATTGCCATAGGTTCATTCCAGATTCAGTGGAGAGAGAGAGAGAAGGGAAACTTCCAAGCACCATTTATCACATCTGTCTTAGGATGGGGTGAATCACAGTTTAGAAGTGCCTCTCTGCCTCCACTGTCCATAGGAGGAGCCTAGATGACTAATTTAGACTATATGCCTAATATTTAGGCACTAAAGCTAGGCAAAGTGAATCCTGCCTGAAATAACATTTTAAGGACAGTGGCACAGAAGCCCTATTTAAATTTTCTTCTGTCCCTAAGTCCAAGGCTCCTAAGAGGGTCAATTTCTGGGTAAAAGCACTAGATACTCAGCTAAATTATTTACGTAGGGATTTTCTGCCTCCCAAACTGAGTTCACGTACATACTGCAAACTATATATAGCAATTGGAAAATGCTGTGTATGCCACGTAGAAAAGTTTTCTTGACCTCCAGTATCTCCTGAGTCCTGAAACTTCTTGCAAACTGTGATACTATAATCTGGGATCTCAGCAGGCAAGGGGCAAAACCCTTCTCACTGAAATTCCCACTCAGAGAAGAGAGTTCAGTCTGCGTCGAAACTGCAGGGTTGTGCCAGTCTTATTTTAAGCTGGTCAATTGTAACCACTGTGTGCCAACAGTTGAGGGTACTGACTATAGTCCAGATATTTCCTAGCTCCTACATCACACTAAAACTCATTTTCCAGAAAGACCCTGGATTACTCTAGAGTCAAAGGTCTTTGCAAGCATGCAATAAACAAGTGACAGTCATGAGGAAACAGGCACACAGCATTATGAACACTGGACTCAGTTTGTACCCTGGCAATACTTTAGGCAGCAGTATAACTCTATGAACTGTACCAGATCTGGAAACAACAACTTTTAAAAGTGTTTAGGTACTTGATTGACATTTATTACAGTTGGGGTTAGATGAATAAACAAATACACAGTAATTACATGTGTATGTCAGATGCATGCAACTGTAAGCTGTCAGAAAGAACTGAAATTCAGACCTAGAGTAATGATGGCAGGCAGGGAAAGAACTTTGGATACCTTGTAGTATTTTTTGTTGTTAACTATAAAACATGCCTCTTTTTACCCCAATTCTAAGTGACCTGCAACCAGTGAGTTTTCTGCCAGATGCCTCAGTTTCCTTTGTACTAATTCTTCTCTTTGTCATTCCTCCTTACATCCCATTTTGCACCAGACCTCTTCTAAGACCTCTGCCTTCCTAGTACAGCAATCAGCAACAATAGCATTTTGACATGAGGACAGAGACTGGATGTTATGCATCACAGTTCTTGCCCAGGGATTGCTTGTGCATTTTTATTAAAGTATCACTTGGTAAAATACAGAAAAGGAACCCACACAACAAGAGTAAGGACAGCAACAAGCCCTAACATGTTGCTGACTGTATAGAGGATGTTGGTGCATCACCACTCCAGGAGCTGGGCTTGGACTCAGTGCTGCCTCACAGTTTAATATTAAGATCTTTTGGTTAGGTTCTTGATTTTTCTTTTTTCCTTTGAGTCATGAGCTCATCTCCTCTCCCAGTGGATTTTTTAACAGAATATTGGATTATTTTTAAACAATCATTCCTTCTATTTACTCTTCACACAGAGATGCTGTAACTCAGCACCAGTGTAATAAATAGAGAAAAGATCTTTAGATTTGGGTGTGAGAGTATTGTTTGGTTTGGTTTGTTGTTTTTTTTTTTTTAATCCCTCCTCTTTGCAAAGCACTTCCAAGGAAGAAGGAAATAATTTTCAACAGCATTGTTATACCAGTGTGAAGCCAAATTAAGCTGAAGGCAAACAAGTCTTACTTGATTTCGGCACCTAAACAGGCCAGGATCTGGCTAGTATCTGGATGGGAAGCTTCCTGAGAGGTTTTGGCCATCAGCAGAAACCGCAGAATTCTGATCAGTTACAGGGAAAACAGCTAAATGCCAAAGAGTTAGTGGGACCTGGGGCTGTGCTTGTCACAGATAAACCCTGCCAGCTGCAGCAGAGAGCTAGTGAGAGTTAGAAATGGCCTGGATGAAATAAGAAATAGATCCAGACTTTTGTCCCAAAGGAAAATATGGCTTAGAAACTGTGGAGAGGCCGTTCTGCCCCCATCATCATTGCTGAGCTGATGGAAGGGAATAAAATGAGTGCATGAGCAAGGCACCGCTGTTTTGCTGTTGACTGTAAATGAGTGCTTGGACATTTTGTTCTGAAGCTGGAATAAACCATAACCAAGCAGATAATTTCAGAGCCTACACATTGAGTAACGGGTAGAGAAACAATGCAAGTCAGTTGAAATATGAAGTCCAAATCTTCCAGCTGCTGCTGTCACGTCCCCCAAATAGCAGACAAAAAAAGACACACTGCATATGCCTCCCCCAAACATACACAAACAAATTTGCTTGAAAGCACAAACACAGACAGAAGCTTTAGTAGATTTGTGAAGCAGAAAACACTGCAATGTGATGAACTGCAGACTCTCCTGTAAATCTCTCAACACCCTCTCTGTAGGACGTTGCACCCTTTCAACTCTAAACCACTTTGGACTTTGCCTTTTTATTTTCTTTAGTCCAGGAACCTTCTGTATCTCTTTCATAAAATGCAGGAGGACCCCAAAACCACCAAGTGTTTCTTGGTAGAGACAACACTGGGCCTGGGTAGCACACTGCATGCATCTTTGCATGCCTTCCTTTACGGACCTTCCTCTGTCCTTTGAGAGGAATGTGGGAGCAATGGAGCATCTAAGCATCACTAACAGAATTCAACTAGAGTAGCAGGAGAGTAATTTTCTTTTAAAAAATGTTACACCCTGTACAACCTAGTGGGACCTTGGGGCTGTGTTTATCATAGGTTAACCCTGCCAGCTGCAGTGGTAGTTGTCCAGTGAGAGCTAGAGATATTGTGGATAAAATAAGAAATGGCTCCAAACTTTTGCCCCAAACCACAAAATAGACTTGAAATCTTTTCCTAAGTTTGCAAAACTTTAAGTCATTGATATCTACAGACTATTTTTAGAGCTGAATATGAGACAAGGAACCAAGAAAAATCGACAACAGGATGAAAATAATAGAAAATTCTATCAGTTTAATTGGGATTTGTCATGTTCAGAATTTAACATGGAGTTATAGCTTACATCCCTAAAATCATATTGGACTACCTAATCTATGGTGAAGTAGTTTCTGTATAGTCAAGCTAAATTTGGACAACACAAAGGTCAATGAGAGTTTTTAAGATACCCTTAACAGAACATGAGTTGCACTCTGATTTTTCAGAATGAAATACAGAATTGTTGCCTTTATATCACATTCTATCAATTCCATTGCTGCTAAAGTCTCTATAAAATGTCAAAGGACTCTGACCTTCCAATCAGGTATTTGAAGCTTCATGAAGCATTTTGTAGAAGGAATACCTCTATGTAACATTTTATAGCCAGACTATACACATGCACAAACAGGCAGGAACGCAAAATGCAAAATTTTCCCATTAATTTAGACTGTTTCCCTAGAGAAATGCACTGAGAATACATTCATTTCTAGTTCTTGTGAGATTAGGCAAATGTAAATAATGCCAGGGTTTTTTTGAAAAGGACTGCACTATTTGTCTTGCTCCAAGTCCAATATGGGGATTAACAAACAAAATAATAAAAACAGCAGAACTAATAAGGGGGACTCAGCATTTCCATCTTGTTGGGTTGAGTGTAATTTGTGCCAAGCAATATTTTGAATCCTTCCCCAAACCTAGATGGTCTGATAGTCTAAATTGTCACTCACACACACTAAATGCCAACACACCCACTTTCCATTCAACTGAAAATCAAGACACAGGAAGGGTTAAAGACCGACAAAATCCAGACTCGAAAACAACAGGAAAAAATGCTGAGCAGAATCTGGTTGGGGGATAGAGTAAATTTTGGACTCCCATCAGCTTTGGGTTGTGGGAGAACTTACTGGAAAAGTCAGATTCATGTTTTAGCAAAATGCAGGTATTTGTCCCTAAATAAAACACAATCTCACTTCCTCAAGAATAGTGCTCACCATTTCCACTAAAAGCCTCCTTGCAAACTACAGTTTCAAACATCACTGCATTATTTCCTTAATACCTTGTCCTGGCACCAAAACTCCCCATAAGCCAGAAGACAGAGGTGTATTCAGAGCATGGGCTTTGGGCAGCCCAGAGACTTGTGCTGTGCAAAATTGCTCCTTCATCTTCCAAGCCCTCATCTTCCCTCATGTCCCATCCCAACATATGGATTGGGTATAATAAGCTACAACTTAAGTTTGTTGTTGAAGTTGACCTTTATCTTGCAGCCTTAATGAAGTCTTTTGATGTGCTCCTAAGATACATGGCCTCCTTTTTAGCATTCTGTTTGCCATGCCTGCTTTAACCAGTGGGCTCACAAAGAACATAAGTTTTCATACAATGCCTCCCTTGGGTACCAATTGTTCTTCTCTCCCATAGTTGCCCTTGAGTCATGTGGTCCTGAAACATCACCAGCCCAGAAGCAGCTTGTCAGTGGGGAATTAGAACAACATGTCTTTCACACCAATGATGAGTGCACATGCTTGGCCCCTGCATTATGAACATCGCCAATAGGAGCAATATGGGAGCAGAGCGGGTGAGAAAAGATGAGGTTTGTGTGTGTTGAGGAGATAATTAGCTAAAATACAATGGGGAGGGAACCACTGGTGTGACAAATAATGTGGAACCAAACCACCACCACAGCCCTTTGCAGTTCAAACCACCCCTCCTGAAAGCAGCTGCTCTTAGCAAAAGGGTTTGAAAACCCTTCCCAGAAAGCCAGGCACCTATTCTCTATTAGTGATTTGCATTTAAAAAAAAAAAGAGCCATTGGGAGCTACATACTCTGTAGGCACACTAAGCAAATTGGCCAGCCTATTATTTTTTGGTATGTCTAATTAAATAGACAAAAGGTCCTCCCTTCACTCTCACTGTCGGCATGAGCTCCACTGGAATGTGCATAATGTCTCCTCATTTGCCCAGGCAGCTAAGCCTTTCCCTTTTCCCCTAGATTGGCATTGACAACTGCCATGGCTTACCCACTCCTATTCAGACGTGGAGCCAGATCATTAGACAGGAAGGGAAAGGGGGTAAATTCACCTGGTTCTGTTAAAAACCACTGGATGATGCTGTATGATGCGACACGCCTTTGTTGCAGGTTAGAAACATGCCGTGGCCCTCGATAGCAAAACTTGTCGTCGAAGAGCCTGTCAAATACTTTCTGCCCAGTGTTGGCCAAATTCCCCTGAATTTACTTTATGGGGACTCTAAAAGTGCAATATTTATCCCTGAGCTTTCTGGCGTTTTCCCAGCACTCAGCTCTTCTGCTCTGCAATTACACCACACCACAGCCCATCCTTACAGAGCCTCTGTCAACCTGCAGGTTTCACCACTCCATAACATCAGCCTACACAACACAATAACACAGGCTACATAACACAAGCTACATACAAAGTCTTCCAATGACTTGAGTCACTGGAGAGTTTCAGCCTCACACTGATGCAGTCAAAGTCTCTGGAATCCAAAGCTTTCAACTGAAAAAAAGAACACAATGTCAGTGCCTTTTGTCTGCGAGGCATTTTGCTCCTTTTAAGTAATTGTTGCTGGGGATTTCCACTAATGCTGGCACAAAGATAGTTGTCCTATAAATGAGGAAGCATTTACGTCTATGGTGGAAATTAAAGAGTTTGCACACATCTAGGAGCCACATCATTACTAAATGACAAAATTTAATGCCACATTTATACGATACATAACCACTAGTGTTTTTAATGCATATATTGGCAAAAGCCTCTCCTTTTTTTCCCCACAAAGAGATAGGGATAGAGAGAAAGGAAGCACCATGTCATTATATATATGCAAGTATATATATATATATATATATAAAGTGTACAGATATAAGAAAAAAAAGCAGAATGGTAATTTATCCAGCATAGTGGACCATCTCACACTTTCTCAGCGAGCTCTGTGTTTGATATGACAAACAGGACCCTATCAGAAAAGTATGGTGAAGTATCACCACATCAGTTCTGGTAGAAAACCTTTTACAGGAAACACCTTATCACTGGTGATCCGTTGAATGGTCACTTAGCCAAGCCTTCCAAATCTACTGTGCAGGATACAAAAACAAAAGACCAGCTTCTCATTTCAGCTACACCAATGCAAATCTTGAATAACTCCCTGAGACTAAGAGAAGTCTTCGGTTTCCACAACAGGTTTATCCAAATAAGCTGATAAAGGCACAGAAAACCCTACTAACTCAGAATTTGCTTTTTCCAAAAGCAGAGTTGCTTCAGTCCAAGCAGAAACAACATGGTCAGAGAAACCATAAAATATCTGCTTTATCCTAACCAAATTAAATACCTCTGCAGCTCAGCCCAACATAGGTCTGAAAACCCTACATTGTTGTCACAGCTGTTAAACTTTGTTAAGTCAGCACCTGATGCTTCACTTCTTAATGAGGCAGTTATTTGTTTCCCAGGCAATCGCTGGCACCTGCCTGCCTTTTAAAATCAAATAATAATTGAATATGAGGAAAGCGAGACGAAGTAAAGGAGATTTAATAAAGAGAATCTTTGCTGCAGAGGGAATTTCTTTGGCAGTGATTACGTTACTAATTGATCAGCACATTGCCTGAGAGAAGCCAGAGACAACAATTATACTTAGCACTGTGGCTGAAAGCAATGCAGTCAACTACCTCCTCGGCTTTCGCTGTCTGCTGGTTTCACCTGGATTGGTCTGTTCATCTGTAAGAAAGAGCAAAGAGAGAACATAACTAATGGTGGAATCAAACATTCATATACAGAGGCTTGCTTTGGTTTTTTACCATGCATCATAGTTAACACCAGAAATCACTCCATGAGAGGGGGAAAAAAACGATTAGTAAGCAAAGAAGTAACCACAGAGTACAGGCTGCTTCTTGGTCTGAGGTAAATCAGTGTCACCCCATTTACCTGACAGAGGCTTTGTTGAATCACATTTGGAGAAGAATCTGACTCATTTCACACAGGTCATGAAATTTTAAACATAACTTTTTAAATTTCTAATAGTTTCCTCTGGAAACACTACAGCGTCAGAGTAAAAATGCTTTGTCAGAACATCAGGATCAGTGAAACTTTAATTGCAAAGATTTCTTGAGATTGGCATGATGAAAAGAAAATGGAAAAGGGAATTCCACCTCCACTGTTAGCTCAGTAGGATAGTCACCTGTAACATAGCAGCCTCCATTTCATACTTGGGGAATAGGATTTGGATCATCTGGTTTGTCCACGTGTTGCAGGAGTGTTAGCTATTGAATATCTCATGCTGTTGCTTTTTCAAGCTTCTTTTTCCTTTCTTACATCAGAACATAAGCAAGTATAAAAACCTTGCCATCGTGCTGTGAATAGGATATCTGTTCTCCAACTTATCCCCCTCTCTCAACAAAAGCATTGGGGACCATCATTATCCCCAGAGCTGCTAACTCCCAGGATAGAGGGCAACAGATGTCCATGATCACCTTCACTGATAGTGCCTAACATGATGTGGGTGTCTGATGAACAGGAGTGAGGATATACCCCTCCTGTTAATAGCTGGAGATGCAGATTGTATCAAAACCAGATGAGATTTTCATCTGAAAGCCCTTCCCTGCCTCTTCCTCCATGTCACTTAAAGCAATCCATACACTATGCAGATGGACTATTCAAAATATCTTTCTGTGTGTGACCACCCCCAAGTGGAATGAAATTATCCTTTAGATTTGGCAACCAAAGAAAGTGCAAGTTCAAACAGGCATCACAGTCAGAAGGCAATGGGAATCTCCCAACATATTGCTTCCCAGTAAAGTAAGACCACAAATTGGCTGATGAGTGTCACAGGGTGCCTTAGGTGATATTGCCCCTCCCTTATTTGTGGCTATTCACAGTTGGGCAGCAAGGCTGTTAGCTTTCTTTTTAATTTTTTTCCTAATTTCTTTTTTTTAAAAAAAAAAAAAAATTGTAGTTCATAATCATTTAGATTTATTCTAATTGCTCTGCACACATATTTAGTAATAAAAAGTTATCAAGCTGGCTGACAAGTAGGTTAAGATGATGGAGAGCCGAGCAGATACTGCTCCATTGTTGTCTCAAGAGGAAAATGTACTTATCCATAAACTGACTACAGTTAGACTCGTGCTCAGGAAGAGAAGGATCTATGGCTCCAGATGCTACTGAGCAATTTCTGATCTCCTGTATGCCTGTATCATCCAACAAACTCCAGACAGTTGAAGTGCTAAAACCAACAAAGAATCTGGTACTGGATAAACTTTTTATCAGCCCCTGCTTCTGCAACTGTAAAGACCTGTCGCTCCCACAGGTATCACAAGATATTAGCAGGGCCGGAGGTGATGTATTTAGCAGCAGCAGGATGGACATCCTGCCATAGGGCTCCTGTAACCACATGAGAGCAGCTAGCTTTTACAGACATTTAAAGATATGACATCCCACAGGTGAGGAGGGTAATTTATCTCATGTAACTCCAAATGTTTAAAAAGTGTAATTTTAAGCCACTCTTAAGATTGGTGACTCAGACAAAAAGGATGAATGGCCTTCTGCAGTTCCTGTTCCTCTCCACTGATCATAAAGGTAGTCTATGCAGTTAAGAGTTAGATGAGATGAACCCCATCTTGGTTCTCATGCACAGGATAATGAAGCCAAACTACTCAGTTACTGTGCTTTAACTTCCCCCAGATGCTCAACCACTGTGACTGGTTTGCAATTATAGCAGGTTGGTGTTGACACTATCCATGTATCAAGGTCTGATTTGAGAGCTGTTAACTTTTGACAGCTGTGGGGCTCGAAGGGTTGCAATAACAAATTTCTTGTATTCATTTCCCATATTGGTTAGATAGTTGCCGGTTACAATGTTGCTTCGTTTGTTTGCATGGCTGTGTTTTGTAAATTCTTATATGCTCTATGTACTCCCCGTGATGTTGTTTGTTATCTCGGGGAGAGGGATCAGGGCTATAATTTTGCTGTCATGTGCAATATCAGCTTATGATATGATAACATCACTATTGAAGTGGCTTTGTTGGGGTGTTTATGCAGTATTGCTCTCCTGTCCATACCTTGGTTACCATCTCTGAGAAGTTATTAATAATATCACCCAATCTATGGGAGAAACAGGGGGAGATACTTTCCCCAGCTCTTTTGCCTCCCTTTTCTCCTTTGGGCCAGGTATGACACCTCTTGAGAATTTTGAATATCCTTGGGATGCTCAAACCAGCATGTTCCTATTGCTATGCCTCCTGAATGTGTTTCAGATCTTGTTTAGGGTTAAACAACTGTTTAAGACTACCACCCAGAGATCCACCCCAAGGGTGGATAGTGAGGGGTGGCATGGCATGTGG
>NW_009649214.1:6870-9783 GCF_000708025.1 Charadrius vociferus | reverse complement strand
GGGGGTGGACAACGGAGGTGTGGGAAGAGGTGGGTGAAGGTCTGAGAAGGTCCAAGAAGGTCTCTCAGAGGTGGAGGAGGAGAAGGAGGAGCCACAGTTGGGTTTGAGGGTCGGCCAATCAGAACCTGTAGGACGTGGGGGGGTGGACAACGGAGGTGTGGGAAGGGTTGGGAGATGTCTGGAGGTCCGAGAAGGTCAAGAAGGTCCCTCAACCATGGATGGGGAGGAGAAGAGACGCAGCAGTTGGGTTTGAGAGCGGTGAGAACCTGTAGAACGTTAGTGATGGACAGTGGATGTCTGGGAAGGGTTTGGAGGTGGCTGAAGGTCCAAGAGGAAACGAGAAGGTCCCTCAAATGTGGGTTGGGAGGAGAAGAGACGCAGCGGTTGGGTTTGAGAGCGGTACAGTTGGCTAACCAGCAGCTGGAGAACATTGGTGATGGACAGCGTAGATCTTGGAAGGGTTGGGAGGTGTGTGAAGGTCCGAGAAGGTCAAGAAGGTCCTTCAAGCATGGATGGGGAGGAGAAGAGACGCGGCAGTTGGGTTTAGGAGTAGTACAGTTGACCGACCAGCAGCTGTAGGACGTTGGGGATGGACAACAGAGATCTGGGAGGGGTTGGGACCCGTCTGGAGATCTGAGAAGGTCAAGAAAGTCCCTCAAATGCGGGTGGGGAGGAGAAGAGACGCAGCAGTTGGGTTTGAGAGTGGTTTTCATTGGCCAGTGAGAACCTGTAGAACGTTGGTGATGGACAACGGAGGTCTGGGAAGGGTTTGGAGGTGGCTGAAGGTTCAAGAAGGAATGAGGAGGTTCTTCAAATGTGGGTTGGGAGGAGAAGAGACGCAGCGGTTGGGTTTGAGAGCTGCACAGTTGGCTAACCAGCAGCTGGAGAACATTGGTGATGGACAATGTAGATCTTGGAAGGGTTGGGAGGTGTGTGAAGGTCCGAGAAGGTCAAGAAGGTCCTTCAAGCATGGATGGGGAGGAGAAGAGACGCGGCAGTTGGGTTTGAGAGCTGTACGGTTGGCCAATGAGAACCTGTAGAACGTTGGTGATGGACGTGGAGGTCTGGGAAGGGTTTGGAGATGGCTGAAGGTCTTCTTCAAAGCAGCTGATGGAGAGGAGAGAGGTGGCAGTTGGGCGTGAGAGCCATCCAGTTGGCCAACCAGCGTCCGTAGACCACGGTTGAGAGACGGAAAGACCTGGGACTGGTTTGGGGACTTCGGGTGGGGGTGCACGGGTGGGAGAGGACCTTCTCAGCCACCGTCCCGCCCTCCCCCAGGTTGAACCACGCCATCTTCACCCCGTCGTTGACCAAGCTGTGCAACAAGACGTGGCCGGCGGACATCCACCTGGTTGGGGACTTCTCCTCCTCGGCCCAGTTCTTCGTCACGGTGGCCGTCTTCGCCTTCCTCTACAGCATGGCCGCCCTCGCCGTCTACTTGGCCTACCTCCGCCTCTACCGTGGGGCCGGTGGGAAGCTGCCCTTGGTGGTGAGTCCATCCTGGCCTTCATCCATCCATCCGTCCGTCCATCCTGGCCTTCATCCATCCATCCGTCCGTCCATCCTGGCCTTCATCCATCCATCCGTCCGTCCATCCTGGCCTTCTGCGTCCATCTGTCCATCCGTCCGTCCTGGTCTTCTCCATCCGTCCATCCTGGTCTTCTCCGTCCGTCTATCCATCCATCCATCCTGGTCTTCTCTATCCGTCCATCCATCCATCCTGGCCTTCTCCGTCCATCCATCCTGGCCTTCTCCATCCATCCATCCATCCATCCGTCCATCCTGGTCTTCTCCATCCGTCCATCCTGGTCTTCTCCGTCCGTCTATCCATCCATCCATCCTGGTCTTCTCTATCCGTCCATCCATCCATCCTGGCCTTCTCCGTCCATCCCTCCTGGCCTTCTCCATCCATCCATCCATCCATCCGTCCATCCTGGTCATCTTCATCCATCCATCCCGTTCTTCTCTATCCATCTTGGTCTTCTTCATCCGTCTTGGTATTCTTTTCCATCCATTGCTCCATCCATTTTGGTCTTCGTCCATCTCTCCATCCATCCTGGTTTTCTCCATCCATCCATCCTGATCTTCTCTATCCATCCATCCGTCTGTCCTGGCTTTTTCTATCCATCCTGGTCTTCTCCATCTATCCGTCCATCCCGGTCTTCTCCATCCATCCATCGCTCCATCCTGGTCTTCTCCATCCATCCTGGTCTTCTCCATCCATCCTGGTCTTCTCCATCCATCCATGTATCCATCCTGGTCTTCTCCATCCATTCTGGTCTTCGTCTATCCATCCGTCCATCCTGGTCTTCTCCATCCATCCATCTGTCCTGGTCTTCTGCATCCATCCATCCATCCCGGTCTTCTCCGTTTGTCTGTCTGTCCATCCTGCTCTTCTCCATCCATCCATCCATCGTGGTTTTCTCCATCCATCCATCCATCCATCGTGGTTTTCTCCATCCATCCATCCATCCATCGTGGTTTTCTCCATCCATCCATTGTGGTTTTCTCCATCCATCCATCCATCGTGGTCTTCTCTATCCATCCGTCCATCGGGGTCTTCTCTAGCCATCCCTGCTGGTCTTCTCTATCTGTCCCGGTCTTCTCCATCCTTCCATCCATCCAACCGTCCATCCATCCTGATCTTCTCCCTCCATCCACCCATCTATCTCCTGCCCCACGGTTCCCTGAAGACCACTTGGTTGACCTACAGCTCCCTTGACGGCTTGTAGGTTCTCTAGAAGGTGGCCCCGTTGCTTGGACTACAACTCCCAGCAGCCTCTGGGGCTCCCCGCCTCCTTCTGAGCCATCACGGGACTTGTAGTCTTGGTCCTCCCACCCCATATGTGGGGTGAGGGACCCATGGTGGGGGAGGAGAGGGGGATTTTGGGGGGCGGGGGACAGTTTTGGAGG
>NW_009649214.1:5859-6311 GCF_000708025.1 Charadrius vociferus | reverse complement strand
CCCCCCAAGTCCACCAGGGTTGTCCTCTCTAGTCGACAGATTTTGGGGTCCCCTCCCCCCACACATCTGTGGGACACGGGGTCCACCAGGGTTGTCCTCTCCACCCCCCAGGTTTTGGGGTCTCCTCCAGGTCTGTAGGACTTGAGGTCCACCACGGTTGTCCTCTCCAGCCCCCAGGTTTTGGGGGTCGTCCCCCCAAGGCTGAGACTTGAGGTCCACCAGGGTTGTCCTCTGCACCTCCCAGGTCTGTGAGACTTGGGGTCCACCACAATTGTCCTCTCCAGGCCCCAGATTTTGGGGATTCCCCCCCCAAGTTCTGAGCCTTGAGGTCCACCAGGGTTGTCCTCTCCACCCCCCAGGTCTGTGGGACTTCAGGTCCACCAGGGTTGTCCTCTCCAACCCCCAACTTTTGGGGTTCCCCAGATCCCAATCCCACCCTGCCATGTGTCCCC
>NW_009649214.1:5236-5803 GCF_000708025.1 Charadrius vociferus | reverse complement strand
CACGCCCCCTAGGACTTCTTGGTCACCGTGGCCTTCTCCTTCCTGTGGCTGGTGAGCACCTCGGCGTGGGCCAAGGCCCTCACGGACATCAAGACCTCCACGGCCGCCCCCTTACCCAACTGCCAACCCCCCGTCGTCACCTGCTTCCCCGCGGGGGTCACCCCCATGGGGTCCCTCAACGTCTCCGTGGTGGGTCTTCAGGGTGGGGAAACCGAGGCGGGATTTGGGGCTGGGTGGGGGGAAGGTTGAGGAACATCTTGAAGAAACCCACGTTCAACATGGACGATGGAGGTGGAGGTTGGGGTGGGGAGGACAGAGGAGATGAGTTGGGCGCGGGGGAGGGGGGGGACACGAGGACACGGAGGACATGGGGTGGGACCTAGAGGAGGAGGGGTTTGGTGACACCGGGGAAACCGAGGCACGGGTTTGTGGTGGCATCTTGAGGTACTTTTGACGTCTTCCGTTCCACCTACCAGGTCTTCGGCTTCCTCAACTTGGTCCTTTGGGTCGGCAGCTCTTGGTTCGTCTACAAGGAGACCAACTTCCACCGCCCGGCCCCGCCGCCCA
>NW_009649214.1:2929-5057 GCF_000708025.1 Charadrius vociferus | reverse complement strand
CCGATTCTCCTTTTTTTTTTTTTTTTTTCCTTCTTCTCGTTTTTCGGCGGGGGGTGGGGTTGTTTTGGGGTGAGATTGCGAAATTTGGAGTGTTTTGGGACATTTTGGGTGGGGTGGGGGGTTTTTGAAGGGTTTTGGGGTTGTTGTGGGTTGGTTTTTTTTGTTTGTTTTTTTTTTTTAAAGCTTATTTTATTGGTGGAGGGGACGCCAGGTGCCGGGGAAGTCCTGGGAAGAAGGTCAAGATGTTCCTCAGGGTGGGGTGGGTGTGGTCGGGCGGAGGTCACTGTTTGGGTGGGGCCCCTCGGGGCGGGGCCAGTGCGACAGCGTCGCTTTGGCTTCTTCCAGTTGGCCGCCGGCGCTGGATCAGCCGTGGTTGAAGTAGGGGGGAGGTGGGGTACGTAGGAGATGAGGTCAGATTGACCTTGACAGGTCTCAGTTGGGTCCTTCTCTCCGGTTTCTTGTGCTTGGGGCTGCGTAGGGATTGGTCGGGTTGGTCGAGACCAAGGTTGACCATTGGTCGGGTTGGTCGAGACCAAGGTTGACCATTGGTTGGGTTGGTCTTGTGTCATTGGCTTCTTGTAGGCCTCGGTTGACCATGGGTGGTTGCTTGGAGGTCCAGACCTGGGGTTGGTCATGAGGGTTGGGGTCAGATTGGCCCATTGCGGTTGTCCTGAGTGGGGATTGGTCAGGTTGGTCAAGCCCAGGGTTGACCATTGGTTGGGTTCGACCAGATTTGGCCAGGTTGGTTGGTCAAGACCTGTGTTGACCATTGGTTGGGTTGGTCAAGACCAAGGTTGACCATTGGTTGGGTTGATCTTGTGTCATTGACTTCTTGTAGGCCTCGGTTGACCATGGGTGGTTGCTTGGAGGTCCAGACCTGGGGTTGGTCATCAGGGTTGGGGTTGGCCCAGGCCTGGGTTGGCCCATTGCGGTTGTCCTGGGTGGGGATTGGTCAGGTTTGTCAAGCCCAGGGTTGACCATTGGTTGGGTTCGACCAGATTTGGCCAGGTTGGTTGGTCAAGACCTGTGTTGACCATTGATCGGGTTGGTCAAGACCAAGGTTGACCATTGGTTGGGTTGATCTTGTGTCATTGGCTTCTTGTAGGCCTTGGTTGACCATGGGTGGTTGCTTGGAGGTCCAGATCTGGGGTTGGTCATGAGGGTTGGGGTCGGATTGGCCCATTGCGGTTGTCCTGAGTGGGGATTGGTCAGGTTTGTCAAGACCAAGGTTGACCATTGGTTGGGTTGATCTTGTCTCATTGCCTTCTTGCAGACCTCAGTTGACCACTGGTGGTTGGTTGGTCATGTTGGTCAAGGCCAAGGTTGACTATGGGTTGGGTTTGACCAGATTTAGTCAGGTTGGTTGGTCAAGACCTGGGTTGACCATTGGTTGGGTTGGTCTTCTCTCATTGTCTTCTCCCAGACTTTGGTTGACCATTGGTGGTTGCTTGGTCCTGTTGGTCAAGCCCAAGGTTGCCCATTGGTTGGCTTAGACCACATTTTGGGTTGGCCTTCTCTCATTGGCTTCTTGTAGACCTCAGTTGACCATCGGTGGTCGCTTGGAGGTCCACACCTGGGGTTGATCCATCTCCGTTGGGGTCACCCCAAGGTTGACTTTGCACCTTCCCGGTTGGCTTGGCCAAAACCCGACGTGACCATTGGCTGAGTCGAGGTCGCTCAGGGTTTCTCTGATTGGCCAACCTAACGTTAACCGGTGGCGCTTGAGTAGGTGGAGACCTTCTGGTGGTGGGGCCGGTTTGCTCTTGGATTGCCTTCTTCCACTTGAGTCCTCCTCAAGGCGCGTTGACCGCTCGTGGCCGTCTCCAGCCACACCTGAGTGGTCCACCTTAGTTGTCCCCGCTCCCCTCCCCCTCCATCTTCTCAGGGTTCCACCTATGGGTGTCGGACACCCCCTCCCCGGCACCTCCCCCTTGTCCTGGTGTCCCCCAACTCCTCTTGGCCTCGGGGACCGGGCGGGGACAAACACTACGGTCTCCACCACCGCGTTCTTCCTCAGCTTCTTCACTCCATGGTGGACGGGAGCTTCAGGTGACCGTGGCTTGACGGAACCCGGAGGGGACCGGTCTTGAGGTCATCTCCGCCACCACCTCCTCACCGCCGTTACCGC
>NW_009649214.1:0-2375 GCF_000708025.1 Charadrius vociferus | reverse complement strand
GTGGGCTGTGGGGGTCCAGATCTGTGTCCCTAGTTGTGGTGGCCCAGATCCGTGTCCCCAGTTGTAGTCCGTGGTCGCCCAGATCTGTGTCCCCAGTCGTGGTCTGTGGTGGCCCAGATCTTTTTCCCCAGTTGTGGTCCATGGTGGCCCAGATCCGTGTTCCCAGTTGTGGTCCATGGTGGCCCAGATCTTTGTCCCCAGTTTTGGTCCGTGGTGGCCTACATCCGTGTCCCCAGTTGTGGTCGGTGGTGGTTGAGATCCACGGTGGCCCAAATCTGCGTCTTCATGTCCCTTAGTCATAGTCCGTGGTGGCCCAGATCTGTGATCTGTGGTGGCCCAGATCTTGGTCTTCACGTCCCTTAGTTGTAGTCCCTGGTGGCCCAGATCTGTGTGTCCCTAGTCATAGTCCATGGTGGCCCAGATCTGTGTGTGTCCCTAGTCATAGTCCCTGGTGGCCCAAATCTGTGATGGCCCAGATCTTGGTCTCCATGTCCCTTAGTCATAGTCCCTGGTGGCCCAGACCTGCGTGTCCCTAGTCATAGTCCTTGGTGGCCCACATCTGTGGTCTGTGGTGGCCCAGATCTTGGTCTTCACGTCCCTTAGTCATAGTCCTTGGTGGCCCAGATCTGTGGTCTGTGGTGGCCCAGATCTTGGTCTTCACGTCCCTTAGTCATAGTCCCTGGTGGCCCAGACCTGTGTGTCCCTGGTCATAGTCCCTGGTGGCCCAGATCTTTGTGTCCCTAGTCATAGTCCTTGGTGGCCCACACCTGTGTCTTCCCGTCCTTTACTCGTAGTCCGTGCTGGCCCACATCAATGTCTTTGTGTCCCTACCTGTGGTCCGTGGTGGCCCAGATCCCCGGTGTCCCTTTCTCCCCTCCTTCTGCTTTTTGGTGGCCCGTTCTTGGTGGTCACCGGCTTCTAGTTGTTGTTCATGGTGTTGAGGATCCATCCCACGTAGTTGCAGACGCGGGTGTAGACCCCGGGTCGGCCGGGGAGGGCGCAGGTCTGTAGCCCCCAGGACACGATTCCTTGGAGGGTCCCGTTGCAGGACAGTGGCCCCCCGGAGTCACCCTACGGGGAGAGGGGACAACATTTGGGGGGAGGTGGAGGGCTTGGGGCCACCCCGAGGTGGCAACCAGGACTGGGGGAGACCTTCGGTTGTGGTTTCTGAGCTGGAGGACCCGTTGAGGTGGAAGATCTCTGGGCTGGAGGACACGTGGGGTTGGGGGGCCACCAGGGTTGGATGGAGGAGAGCTTGGGTTTGGGTGGCCCAAAGGCAGCCGAAGGTGGCCATCAAGGTGGGGTGGAGGGGGGGGGAGCTTGAATTTTGGTGGCCCAAAAGCACCTGGAGGTGGCCATCGAGGTGGGATGGGGGGGGAACTTGAGTTTGGGTGGCCAGATGGTGGCCACCGAGGTGGGATGGGGGGCAGGGCTTGAGTTTGGGTGGCCCAGTGTTGGCCATTGAGTTGGGATGAGGCCGGGACTTGAGTTTTGGTGGCCCAAAGCCACCTGGAGGTGGCCATCAAGGTGGGATGAGGCCAGGGCTTGAGTTTTGGTGGCCCAAAGCCACCTGGAGGTGGCCATCAAGGTGGGATGGGGTGGAGCTTGAGTTTTGGTGGCCCAAAGCCACCTGGAGGTGGCCATCAAGGTGGGATGGGGTGGAGCTTGAGTTTTGGTGGCCGAAAGCCACCTGGAGGTGACCATCGAGGTGGGATGGGGGTGGAGCTTGAGTTTAGGTGGCCCAGTGGTGGCCATTGAGTTGGGATGAGGCCGGGGCTTGAGTTTTGGGTGGCCCAAAGCCACCTGGAGATGGCCACCGAGGTGGGATGGGGTTGGGGCTTGAGTTGTGGTGGCCCAGAGGCACCTGGAGGTGGCCATCAAGGTGGGATGGGGGCAGGGCTTGAGTTTTGGGGGGCCCAAAGCCCCCTGGAGATGGCCACCGAGGGGGGATGGGGGCAGGGCTTGAGTTTTGGGGGGCCCAAAGCCCCCTGGAGATGGCCACCGAGGGGGGATGGGGGCAGGGCTTGAGTTTTGGGGGGCCCAAAGCCCCCTGGAGATGGCCACCGAGGGGGGATGGGGGCAGGGCTTGAGTTTTGGTGGCCGAGAGGCACCAGAAGGTGGCCATCAAGGTGGGATGGGGGCAGGGCTTGAGTTTTGGTGGCCCAAAGGCACCTGGAGGTGGCCATCAAGGTGGGATGGGGTGGAGCTTGAGTTTTGGTGGCCCAAAGCCACCTGGAGGTGGCCATCGAGGTGGGATGGGGGTGGAGCTTGAGTTTAGGTGGCCCAGTGGTGGCCATTGAGTTGGGATGAGGACAGGGCTTGAGTTTTGGTGGCCGAGAGGCACCCAAAGGTGGCCATCAAGGTGGGATGAGCAC
>NW_009649213.1:51105-56013 GCF_000708025.1 Charadrius vociferus | reverse complement strand
TCTGTCCGTGCTTCCGTGTCAACAAGTACTTGTATAAGTATATTTATATACTTATATATGTATTAATATATACGTATTTATAGAATGCAGGTGCTTAAAGACATTATGGCCATTGAGCTACAACTTCAGAAGAGGAACTGGAATGGAACGATAAGAGTCAGCTGAAAATTAATGAACTTTTGGAACTACTGAAGAATGAAGAACTGGGAGACTTTAAAGAGAAAACACTGAGAGATTGCAAACAGAAATATCAATTATGTTATGTTGTGTAGAATCATATGTATAGAAGATGTATTTTGTTAGCCACTTGCCACTCACTGAGGTGATTGCCCAACTCTGAGTTGTTAATAAAGCAAACCTAGAGGTACCCACAGTCTGGTGAAATTCTTTAACAGGATGCAGCAACATGCTTTGTCTATGCGAATCCAAGCCTTGGGTGTATACATTCATCTTTCAATAATCTGTTGAAGCACAGTTTCTGGTCACTGGAGCACTGGCTGGTCACAAGTTGCACCAGGGGAGGTTTAGATTGAATATTAGGAAAAATTTCTTCACTGAACGGGTTGTCAAGCACTGGAACAGGCTGCCCAGGGAAGTGACTGAGTTACCATCCCTGGAGGTATTTAAAAGACGCGTGGATGTGGCGCTTTATGGACATAATTTAGTGGTGGACTTGGTAGTATTAGGTTTACAGTTTGACTTGATCACTTCCCTAGTCCTGCTGGCCACACTATTCCTGATACAAGCCAGGCTGCTGTTGGCCTTCTTGGCCACCTGGGCACACTGCCAGCTCATATTCAGCCGGCTGTCGACCAACACCCCTAGGTTCTTTTCCACCAGGCCACTCTTCCCCAAGCTTATAGCATTGCACGGGGATCTTGTGACCCAAGTGCAGGACCCGACACTTCGCCTCGTTGAATCTCATATAGTTGGCCTTGGCCCATCGATCCAGCCTGGCCAGATCCCTCTGTGGAGCCTTTCTGCCCTCAAGCAGATCAGCACTCCTGCCCAACTTGGTGTCATCTGCAAACTTACTGAAGGTGCACTTGATCCACTCATCCAGATCATTGATAAAGATATTAAAGAGAACTGGCCCCAGCACTGAGCCCTGGGGGACACCACTTGTGACTGGCTGCCAACTGGATTAAACCCCATTCAGCACCACTCTTTGGGTCCGGCCATCCAGCCAGTTTTTTACCCAGGGAAGAGTACACCTGTCCAAGCCACGAGCAGCCAGTTTCCCCAGGAGAATGCTGTCAAAGGCTTTACTAAAGTCTAGGTAGACTAAGCAGACAGCTAGACACTAAGCAGATCATCTTTTCATAGAAGGACATCAGGTTAGTTAAGCAGGACCTGCCTTTTATAAACCCATGCTGACTGGGCCTGATCACCTGCTTGTCCTGTACATGCTGTATGATGGCACTCAAGATGATCTGTTCCATAACCTTTCCCAGCACTGAGGTCAGACTGACAGGCCTGTAGTTTCCTGGATCCTCTTTCCAGCCCTTCTTGTGGATGGACATGGACAGTGGGGTCGAGTGCACCCTCAGCAAGTTTGCCGATGATACCAAGCTGTGTGGTGAGGCAGACACGCTGGAGGGGAGGGATGCCATCCAGAGGGACCTGCATAGGTTGGAAAGGTGGACCCAAGCCAACCTCATGCAGTTCAACAAGGCCAAGTGCAAGGTCCTACATCTGGGTCGGGGCAATCCCAAGCACAACTCCAGGCCAGGCGGGGAATGGCTGGAGAGCAGCCCTGAGGAGAAGGACCTGGGCGTGCTGATTGACCAGAAGCTCAGCATGAGTCAGCAATGTGCGATCACAGCCCAGAAGGACAACCGGATCAAAAGAAGTGCATCAAAAGAAGTGTGGCCAGCAGGTCAAGGGAGGTGATTCTGCCCCTCTGCTCCGCTCTCATGAGACCCCACCTGGAGTACTGCGTCCAGCTCTGGAGTCCTCAGCATAAGAAGGACATGGACCTGCTGGAGTGTGTCCAGAGGAGGGCCACGAGGATGATCCGAGGGCTGGAGCACCTCTCCTATGAGGAGAGGCTGAGAGAGCTGGGGCTGTTCAGCCAGGAGAAGAGAAGGCTCCAGGGAGATCTTATTGCGGCCTTCCAGTACCTAAAGGGGGCCTACAGGAGAGCTGGGGAAGGACTTTTTACTAGGTCATGTAGTGACAGGACGAGGGGGAATGGCTATAAACTGGAAGAGGGCAGGTTTAGATTAAATATTAGGAAGAAGTTTTTCCCTTTAAGGGTGGTAAGGCACTGGCACAGGTTGCCCAGAGAGGTTGTTGAGGCCCCATCCGTGGAGGTGTTCAAGGCCAGGCTGGACATGGCCTTGGGCAACCTGGTCTAGTGGGAGGGGTCCCTGTCTATTGGAGGGCGGGGATGATCTTCAAGGTCCTTTCCAACCTAAACCATGCTATGATTCTATGATTCTATGATTTGCTAACCTCCAGTCAACTGGGACCTCCCCATTTAGCCAGGACTGCTGACAAATGCTGGTAAGTGGCTTGGTGAGCACTTCCACTGTCTCCCTCAGTACCCTCGGGTGGACCCCATCCGGCCCCATAGACCTGTGTGTGTCTAAAAGTGGTGTAGCAGGTCACTAAGCATTTCCCCTTGGATTATGGGGCCTTCGTTCTGCTCCCCATCCATGTCTTCCAGCTCAGGGGCCTGGGAACCCTGAGAACTGTAAAACTGTTAAAGACTGTTAAAGACTGAAGCAAAGGCGGCATTAAGTACCTCAGCCTTTCCTCATCCTTCATCATTATGTTTCCCCTTGCACCCAATAAAGGATGGAGATTCTCCTTAGTCCTCCTTTTATTGTCTTTTACTGCAGTAGCCAGATTAAGTTCTAGTTGGGTTTTGGCCCTTCTAATTTTCTCCCTGCATAACCTCATGACATATTTGTAGTCCTCCTGAGTTGCCTGAATGTACTTCAGCTTTTCTTGTTAGCTAACTGGAAAAAATGATCCTAGTGAGATGATATATAATCAGTAATCTGTCTTACCAAAGAAAAGACAAATGACTGCTGCATCTTAGCATGAGATTTGCTGTTGTGGGATAATTATTGATTTGTTGCTCCAGTTCAGGACACTTTCTGACCTGCAGCAACTAATGTTTTATTTCATCCACTTTCCAAATATGAAATAATATGGTAATTTGCTATTGCTGAAGGACATTTGCTGGTTATCAATCAAACAAAAACAAAAAACCCAAACACATAAGAGCTATTATTGCCTTGATTCTCATAGTTTCTCATTCTCATTGGTGGTTGATGCTATCTCCACTTGAAAACAAGACAACAGTTTCTTGACTGAATTTAATTTATGAACTAGCTATGCTCATTTTAAGCTTGCTCGACTTCCTTCATAGCAGTCACTTATCTTTACTGTCACACACAGCTGCTTCTTTCCTAAGTGGGTTCACTTGCAAGCTTTTATCAAGAACTTTTTCCTACATAATTTAAAACTCTTGAAAAATGAAAACGAAATTAAAAACCCAATAAAGGATGGAGATTCGCCTTAGTCCTCCTTTTGTTGATAAAGTATTTATAGTAACATTTTATTGTCTTTTACTGCAGTAGCCAAATTAAGTTCTAGTTGGGCTTTGGCCCTTCTAATTTTCTCCCTACGTAGCCTCACAACATCTTTGTAGTCCTCCTGAGTTGCCTGCCCCTTCTTCCAAAGGCCATAAGGTCTTCCTTAGTTCCAGCCTGTCCTGGTTCTGGCAGGGATGGGGTTAATTTTCCCAAGGAGACAGCAGGGGACACAGGTATTCCATGCCATGTGACCCATGCCCAGGTTTTTTGGGGGGGAGCTAGCTGGGGGAGGGGGAAGGAAGTCTCGGCTGGGAGCGGGCTGCGGTGGTGCAGGTCCGGTCAGGGAGCGGCAGCACTGTAATCGCGTTAGTATATTCCTTTGCCGGTGTTATTGTTATTGTTTCCTCTTGCTTTTGCTGTTTTGTTAAAGTACTTTTATCTCAACCCACTAGTTTCTGCCTTTTTCCTTCTGATTTTGCCCACAGCTGTGGGAGTTGCACGAGCGGCCACGTGGTTCTTTATTCCCAGCTGGGGCCAAACCACGACAGTCCTTTCTGGCGCCCAACGTGGGGCTCAGAGGGTTGAGATAACAATAGATCTGACTAGAGCTTGTTAAAACGAATTTGTTATATGCATTCTCTCATATTAGTTAAATAGTCGCCGGTTACAATGTTGCTCCGTTTGTTTGCGTGGCTGTTATGTAAATTCTTACATGTCCTATATACTCCCCATGATGCTGTTTGTTACCTTGGGGAGAGGGATCAGGGTCATCATTTTGCTGTCCTGTGCGATATCAGCTTATGATATGATAACATCACTGTTCAGATGACTAAGTTGGGGAGTTTATGCAGTACTGCTGTCCTGTCCATACCTTGGTCACTGTCTCTCAGAATTTTTTAATCACACCCAATCTATGTGGGAGACAGGGGGAGGTGTTTTCCCCAGCTGTTTGTCTTCCCTTTTCTCCTTTGGGCCAGGTATGACAGCTTTTGAGAATTTCAAATATCCTTGGGATGCTCAAACCAGCATGGTCCTATTGCTGTGTCTTCTGAATGTGTTTCAGGTCTTGCTTAGGGTTAAACAACTGTTTAAGTCTACCACCCAGAGATCTGCCCCAAGGCTGGATAGTCAGGGGTGGCATGGCATGTGAGAGAATATGGGCAGGTATCTAGACAATTTCTCACCTCCAATGGTTTGGGACTTCACCCTTGAACAACTACAGGACCCTGATAAAGTGACAGAATATTTGAAAGGAAAATGCAGTGGCTATTGCAGAGAGGCGCAACTTACCGCACTGTGCTGGGCCCTGGCCAGTATCTACCAAACACTGCTCAGTACTATGCAGGACCCTCAGGGGAAA
>NW_009649213.1:41301-45858 GCF_000708025.1 Charadrius vociferus | reverse complement strand
TGCTTTTTTTTGCCCCCGGCTGTGGGAGTTGCGCGAGCGGCCACGTGGTTCTTTGTTCCCGGCTGGGGCCAAACCACAACACAGCCAAAGCTCTCTCTTCAGCCAGGCCTGTCTTTTACCCTGCTGGCTCATTTTTTGGCACCTGGGAGTGTCCTACTCCTGTGTCTTAAAGATTTCCGTCTTGAAGAATGTCCAGCCTTCCTGGACTCCTTTGCCCTTCAGGACTTCTTTCCAAGGGACTCTGTCAAATAGACTCCTGAAAAGACCAAAGTCCACCCTCCGGAAGTCCAAGGTGGCAGTTCTGCTAACCTCCCTTCTTACTTCTATGAGAATCGAGAACTCTATCTTTTCATGATTGCTACGCCCAAGATGGCCTCCAACCATCACATCCCCCACAAGTCCTTCTCTGTTTACAAACAACAGGTCCAGCAGGGCACCTTCCCTAGTTGGCTCCTTCACCAGCTGTGTCAGGAACCTCCTGGACTGTTTCCTTTCTGCTGTATTGCATTTCCAGCAGACATCTGGTAAGTTGAAGTCCCCCATGAGAACAAGGGCTAGCGATCACGAGACTTCTCCCAGCTGTTTATAGAATATTTCATCTGTGTCTTCATCCTGGATGGGTGGTCTATAACAGTCTCTCACCATGATATCTGCCTCATTGGCCTTCCCCCTGATTCTTACCCATAAACACTCAACCCTTTCATCACCATCATCAAGCTCTAGACAGTCAAAACACTCCCTAACATACAGGGCTACCCCACTGCCTCTCCTTCGTTGCCTATCCCTTCTGAAGAGTTTATAGCCATCCATTGCAGCACTCCAGTTGCGTGAGTCATCCCACCATGTTTCCGTGATTGCAACTATATCACAGTTTTCCAGCTGCACAATGGCTTCCAGCTCCTCCTGTTTGTTGCCCATGCCATGTGCATTGGTGTAGATGCACTTCATTTCAGCTATTCATCCTGCCACTTTTTCGGGGGAGTAGCCCTAATTCCTGTGTGACTGTTTTCAAGTGCTTCCACGGTTTCTAACACACCAACAACCCTTGCATCTTTGCTGCTGGATATATCTCCATCCCCTACCTCCACTTCTAGTCACTCACCCAAATGACACTGCAAGTATGAATGGAAATATCATACTCTGCAAGAGCTAGACTTTTCTCAGTTCTGCTAAAGTTGTTGCACTTGTCCATATTATAACCCTACAGACAGTCTCAGACTGGCCCAGTGCAACCAGTTGCAGACTGCTCATTCCAGAATGGCTATCGTACTAACCACTTCTGCCCTGTCAACTTAAACTCTCAATAAATAATGCTTTACTGTTGTCTCCTCCAATGCTTCTGAGAAGACACAGAACAGGTAGCAAAAAAGAAATACTAGAAGAAATTGTGGTTCTAAAAACCCAGGTGGGCTTCTTTTCTGTGGAACCTTTCTCAAACCATTCCCAGACATGCACCCTTTGGGAGCCCTGCGTGGTTGTTACCATTTCAGTAGGGGCAGAACATTTTCACCCGATTTCTTCTCCTGCTTTTAACAGAATATTTCACAAATGTTTTTCACCTCTGACACCTTCATGTCTTCGCAATGTGTTGAGAGCTGAGCAGGGATTCTAGTTATTTTTCTCCAGAGATTGCATTATGAGGGAACACCTTTAATGTCTTGTGAAAAACAAGTGCTTATGTAAGGATGTGTTTCTGTTAATTACTAGAGCATCCTGAAAACATTCTCTGCACAGACCACTCACCTCTGAAACTTCACTACGTGGAAGATGAACAGTATCAAAACTTAAACTCCTGTCTTTCATGTCAATAGTTATTTTCCACTGTACTTATTCTGATGTTTCTCTAAGATAATGTAGTATTATAAAGATGCAGCTAGCCTCAGTAGAAGCCAATCAGCTCCAATTTGATGAAATACTGGAAATGGCTGGATTTGTCTAGGGAAAACTTCTGCACCCTGAATATGGTTAGGCAGAACTAATTAGGAAAAAGAGAGAAAGAGATTGCTATATTAAATATATATCATTATTTGTCAAAGCAAGACCCAAACTGAGAATTTGAGTCTGGGTGAGGTAAAACAATATGTCTGCATTATTCCTTCTATGTAGGATTATTAAATCATGTATTTTTTAGACATCTAACTTTTTAATCCTTCTCTTTTGGCATTAAAGCTGCATTACTGAAGTAGGAGTAGGCAGATTTTAAAATAACAGTTTGTAACTTTAATCCTCTCTTAAATTCAGGGAGTTTTGTTGCCAGGTATGTCTTCTCATTTTTTTAAAGCTCTGGAATTATTCTGATATTTATCAGCTGACTTAATAGAAATCCTTTGGTGGAGACTAGGTAGCTGGGAAACTAGTTAATGAAATGCAAAATGTTCTTTATTTTCTTGTATTGGTATTACCCTGGTATAACCTCAATACCTGCAGCAAGGCTTCTTTTTCCAAAAAAGAACTTTTAGAAACTACAGAGAGGTCATAGGTAATGCATCTAGACTGCATGCTGGCTTTGAAATGATAGCATTTCAAATATCCATAAGGTCTAATGGCTCTAAAGCTGGAACTGATGTCAAAAAGAGCTAAAAATTCACAAAATTGAGCGACCATGACAGCCTGCTCTGAAACCATGGCAATGGGAATAGAAAGTCCCTAAAACAAAAAGCCCATAAAAGTAAATAATCCAATCTTGAAGTTAGCCATTGTTCCAATAGGAACCCCAACAGAATAGAAAGTTAAACAGTAACCTAGTGGTAGTTGATAGGATGGAGGTATAACCTCTAGTTACCTTAGATAATTTTAATACTAAAAATCACGCCTCTAGGAGGAGATTTTATATGTAAATATAAGACCACTTTAGTATAATGAGCCAGACAGAAATTAGGACATGCGCAAATGATTTTTTTGTTATGTAATTACAAGTGACCAATCAGCTATTTTAATGTGATTTTTTTCCTTGTTACCTTTTTGTTTAAAAGACCCTATGTATTTCCTAAGAGGTGTGCTGGCTGCTTTAGATGCCTAGCACCCTATTCTGCAGAATGGAAATAAAGACAAATATCTTGACTCAGTGTGTTGATTGACTCTTGCACACTTGGTGAAGAACCCTTATTTTTAGGGATAACATAATTGGTTTATGCCTTTAAACAAGGGGTCATAGTGAGAAGTCCTAACCATCTGTTCTGAGAGAGCTCACTGTTCCAAAGCACCAAATTGACACACTTTTGAAAATTAAGATAATCTCCTTCTTAGGGCTCTCATGTGCAGCCCTCTCTAATAATAGAATCAAAGCACTTCTGTTACTGTCCTGGTTTGAGGTAAAACAGAAACAATTTTCTGTTCAGTAATTTTAATTTGCAGCTAAGCTTCTTCCAACTAACTGAACTCTCTGAAATTAACAGCATGTTTTTTAGACGATAGTCCGCTTCCAGAGTGATAAAACCTGATGTTTATAATTCAGGAATAATAACAAGGAATGGTATGCAGAGAAGCCATTGCTTATACTTATTGCTCTAAAACCCAAGACCAACTCACTTTGTTATATGCCCCCTTGAAGGGTCAGAAGTGGAAAAGCATAAAGGGGTCCCACCTGAATCCAGCTCCAGAATCCAGTTCCTGTCCATCGCTGAGTCCAGTCTGGGACTTTCCCAGTGCCAGCCTGTGATGCGATCGTGTTCCAGGGAGATTGATACTGGTTTTGTATATATTGTATTGTCCTGGTTTGAGTGACACAGGATTAACTTCTCTTCTAATGCCTGGGAAAACTGCACTTTTAGAAGATTCTAGTGACTGAATTTGTGAAAATATTTATTTCATAGCCAGCTATTGTATGCGGTTTCCAAGGTCTCAGTGTTTTCGAGCTTGTCAGGTGCAGGGATGAGGAGGAGCGAGACCCGGGCACTTGACCCAAGCTCGCCAACAGGTTTATTTCATACCATGGACAACACATTCAAAATCAATTAGAAAGGTTGCTCTCTCCCTTGATGGCTGCAATCCAGAGAACTTTGTGCCCCGGTGCCAGACCCCTGAGGCCTTCCCTTCCTCCTGAAGCCGTAGCGCTCTCAGTGTCCAACATTTGCTGTCCCCTGCTGGGAATGCACAGCTTCCTACTGATAGAATTGGCTGAATATAATCCTTGTATATTTTATATTGCTATCGGGATTAATATTGGTGCTTTAGCATTATTAATGTTAAAAAATTAGTCTTATTCTATTAAATTGGTTATATTTCGATGCTCAGGTTTCCTTGTTTTTCCTGATTTCCCTTCCCGGATAGGGGGGTCATCAGGTGATAGAATAATTGTCTAAACAACAATAAATTGTTGTGGGTTTCTCAAACCATATGTGTGAGCCGGCTCAGGCAGGAACTTGTATATTTTATATTGCTATCGGGATTAATATTGGTGCTTTAGCATTATTAATGTTAAAAAATTAGTCTTATTCTATTAAATTGGTTATATTTCGATGCTCAGGTTTCCTTGTTTTTCCTGATTTCCCTTCCCGGATAGGGGGGTCATCAGGTGATAGAATAATTGTCTAAACAACAATAAATTGTTGTGTGTTT
>NW_009649213.1:38933-41189 GCF_000708025.1 Charadrius vociferus | reverse complement strand
CAGGGGAGGTTTAGGTTGGATATTAGGATATATTTTTTCACTGAAAGGGTTATTAGACATTGGAATAGGCTGCCCAGGGAGGTGGTGGATTCTCCTTCCCTGGAGGTGTTTAAAAAAAGGGTAGATGTGGTACTTGGGGACATGGTTTAGAGGTGGTTTTGTCAGGGTAGGTTGATGGTTGGACTTGATGATCTTAAAGGTCCCTTCCAACCGTAGCAATTCTGTGATTCTATGATTCTATAAAATTGCAGGCTTTCCTTACCTCTAGGGGGGCAGCCAGTTGAGAATGTGGCACGTTTCACACACATCCTTTGCACTTCTCAGCATCACTGACCCTCTGGGAAACAAATTGGCAGCATGTGTCAACCATACCTCTGCAGAAAGACAGCTGCAATTCGCAAATGGTACAAGAGTTTTACAAGTAGCTGCATTTTAAACATATCTAGCCTGAGTTTACTGGCATCTGTCAACTAAGAAGGCTATGGTATGTAAGCACATCCTGGACCTTAGAGTAGAAAGACTTCCACTTGACTTTTTACAAAATCTAGCTCTTTTTAAACACTGCATAATATATATAATAATAAAAATCCCCAAACTACTGTACTTATTTGCAAAGAAAAAAAAAAAAAATGCTGCAAAAGAATTTTGCAACTACTGAAAGCTCCAGACTAAATTGTTTGGCAAGACATAAGGCCATCAGTGGACTCAAAGAAATAGGCTCTGCAATTATCAGTCATTAACCACCACCTAACAATTGGGAGCCAGTTGGAGAAATTTTAGCATGAATGTAAATGAGGAGCGAGGGATATGTGGGAATGAGATTGTGTGGCATATTTGTTTTGTTTTGACTTCTTTCCAGACATATTTCAGTTTACATAAATATTTGAAGGTTGGATCAGACAGGATTTGCAGCACAATAGTATTAGGAATGCCTTTGCAAAAACTGTGATTTGTTCTAAATTAGCCTCTGAGGAGGGGGAGGGCAAATGAAGCTTTCTCAATGTATATATTTTAGCATTTAATTATTTACAGACCAGAGAGACTGACTTCCCTGCCAGTTTCTTCTGTTTTTCTTGGTCTTTCCTCTCTGTGATATGATTAGAAAGTGAACTGCATTTTGTTAGATGGCTGATGCTATCTAAAGTTCCTTGCAGAAAGATGCTTGCCAAGCAACAAAGTTAGGCAGTGCACATGGAATGTCACATTATAAGTGGCCTCTCACTGACTTCCCGATTTGGCCACAGAGGGTTGAAGCTGCCTTTTGGTGTTTGGGCATACTTGCCTCCCTCAGGTGTAGGGTTTGATGTGTTTAGGGAACAGCAGGGGGCCCCACTCTGCACACAAGCTGTTTCCTGCAGGAGTGGGTTGGAGGCTCTACCAGGCAGTGCCTGATGAAGGCAGAGGCCAGGGAACCTGGCACCATGAAGGGTTTTGGTGCACTTTCAAATACCTAATTTTCGAAGTGGGAAAGGAGGTTTCTGAGGAAGGGTACTTGCAGGTAGCAAGAGGTAGAGCAAGAGCAAGATACTTGGAGCAGAGAGAGTCTTGCAAAAGAAAAATATCCATTTTTGTCTTATTTACTGTTACGTAACTCTGGACCAGCTGTGCAAAAATCAGTAGATGTATTCTGGATTTAGACAGGAGTAAAGGAGATAACAATCTGACCCCAGCATTTAAAAAGCTTTTTCTCAGAGTTGCTCAGGTCAGGTTGCATCCAGCTGTATACTGCCAGGATAAAATAGATTTTCAGATACAACCTGTTGAAAACAAAATTCATTTTTATTTAAAGTGTCTTTTAAATTAGACCGTGTTCATTAAATAAAAGCAAAATGTATGAGCCCATTGCTGAGTAAAGCAGGCAAGGGCTTCACAGTGAGATTTGATTGTTTACATTCAATGAAAGGAAAAGTCTGATTTCGAGTGCTCAGATTTAATCTTGGTTCAGATTAAAATGGTGCTATTGTGTTCTTCTGGGCTGTTTGGAAAGGTGAATTGAGGCTTTCCTAAGACTGTACCATTGCAGTATATACATGAGATTTACATGCAATCACACCAGTCACACAAAATTGCAGAGTCTCTGGCATAAGCAATGTTAAAATTGTCTTGCAGGTTTTGAATTTCTACTGCTGTTGTAAATCACCTCTGAACATGCCTTTTGGTGGGTTTGTCTGGTCATTTCCTGATGTTTCCTGTTTCTCCTGCCTGGTTGCAAAAGTCAGTTGCACTGTACCACAGATGTAGTTTTATTGGGGGGGG
>NW_009649213.1:36928-38918 GCF_000708025.1 Charadrius vociferus | reverse complement strand
GGATCTGAAACAGATTATTGCTAGCACACTTGCTACCTCTCCTCTGCACTGCAATTCGACAGTGCTTGCAACCTTTAGCAGATGTCACTGGCAAAATGTCACTGGCAAAATTTTGGGGTTTTTGATCACGGGTCGGTCTACACGACACCAGGTCTGCTGGTGACAGACGGGGGTACATTTGTCTCAAAGAGGGAAAAGGATCTTTGTGCAGGAGTTAGCAGGGCTCATTGAAAGCTTTAAAATAGATTTGAAGGGGGAAAGGGATAAAACCAGGCTGATAAGCCTGGGGGCGGCATGCCAACGTTTGAGGGGCAATGTGCTAGTGAGGTCCTTTGGTCTGCTCCACGATGTGCTAAGTAAAATGGAGCACATTTGAAATGTCCCCATACTAATGTGTGCAGCACCCTAGCCATCTCAGTGGAGGTAGGGGATGGAGATATATCCAGCAGCAAAGATGCAAGGGTTGTTGGTGTGTTAGAAACCGTGGAAGCACTTGAAAACAGTCACACAGGAATTAGGGCTACTCCCCCGAAAAAGTGGCAGGATGAATAGCTGAAATGAAGTGCATCTACACCAATGCACATGGCATGGGCAACAAACAGGAGGAGCTGGAAGCCATTGTGCAGCTGGAAAACTGTGATATAGTTGCAATCACGGAAACATGGTGGGATGACTCACGCAACTGGAGTGCTGCAATGGATGGCTATAAACTCTTCAGAAGGGATAGGCAACGAAGGAGAGGCAGTGGGGTAGCCCTGTATGTTGTTGTGGGTTTCTCTAACCATATGTGTGAGCTGGCTCAGGCAGGACGCAGGAACAGCCACAAAACCACGGATGAAAAACCAAGAACTAATTTTATCTCAATTCCTCGCGAATCGGGGAGTCTCCAAAGCAACACCCAGGCAGAGGGACACAAGCAGGGCATGCAGGCACTGCAGAGCAGGAGAAAGTCCTTGTTAGCAGGAGCATGTGAGCTCTGACTTGCTGTTCTTGCCTGTTTGCAAGCATAGTTTTCCCCTGTGCTTTGATCTTCAACAACAACAAGGCAGTGATCTCATGTATGCTAGATAAGGTGTCCCTGAATCCATCCCAGGCTTACGTTATCTAAGTGTGGATGTTCTACTTGCGAGCACACAAGGCTGAACAACAATTAGTGTGATATATGTGTTGTCCAGTACCCGATGTGTGAGTCACTTGAGTGTGTTCACAATCCTCCTCACCAATCTTCTGTTATTTTCCCACACCATAACATGTTGCTCTGGTTTGAGGTAAAACAGAAACAATTTTTCTGTTTAGTAACTTCACGTTTTAGTCAAGCCTCTTCTAACTACTGAAATTAACAGCATATTGTGCAGACAATGTTCAGTCTCAGAGTGATAAGACCTATGTTTATAGCTGATGCCAAGGCATGGTATGCAGAGACGGTCTTGCTTATACTTATTGCTCTAACACCCAAGGGCAGCTCACTTTGTCACTTGCCCTGTTGGAGGGTGTGGAATGATTACTAAAATGATCGATAATACAGCATTGGTCCCATGTTAAGGAAAGGTATAAAATCAAAAGGCTTCTAGGGTAAGACACAGCTGCAGCTGTTATGTGAAGAATCTGCTACATCTGCGATTCCCTGTACACTATTGCTTGCAAAACAACATGGGGAGTGAAGTGGAGACTCCAAGGCCAAACCCCATGATAATCCAGCAGACATGGGAATGGAGATGGCACCAGAGAAGGAAAACAGTGTGAATGATGGGACAGAGTGGAGACACTGTGGCTAAAACCCTGTGATAAACGGGGGACTTGGGGACCAAATAGACCCCTCAAAGGTCTTATAGAACTGATTAACTGTCTACTTGTTACCGTGAGCCAACAATCTGTCACTTTTTGACAAAATGCTGTCCTTTAGTGAACTTTGCTCATTACAATGTCATTATAATACCAAAACACACCTCCAGCCCAAAGGCTACCCGCCTCCAAGGTGCGACCACTCCTC
>NW_009649213.1:34953-36485 GCF_000708025.1 Charadrius vociferus | reverse complement strand
ACGCTTGTGGGTAAGATTCGAACACTTGGCTATACCAAAAGTGCTTCCCCGGGAAACTTAGAAATCTCTGTATAGAGTGGTTTTATAACTTAGCGCATTTGTAACCGAGCTATATTGTTAGCATCTTTAGTATTCGCACGTGCTTTGCAGACAGTCACTATCGCCGGCAATCCAAAAGAACTTGTGTATCTGTTGTTTGAACAAACTGTACTGTGTAGGCAGCGAGCTGTTTGGGTTTCTCAATGAACGTGACCAAGCGTGGACATGCTAGTTCATGAGCACGATTGGGCTGAAAGTGTAGTCCACTATTAGTGTATCCAGAACCGTAACAGTTTAATATATTAAACGCGCCTGGACTGATAGTGGTGAATTGGGCATCATTCAGAATTTAAACCTAGCTGCACCTAGCCCCCCACCTCGGTGAGGAGTGTTAGAACGCAAGGGGCTTTATTTTCTGCCAAAACTACTTTGCCCCTTAACGCAACAGAGGGTTGGAAGCGGAAAAGTGTAGAGGGGTCCCACCTGTGGGGAGGAGTGGACAGAACAGGTGACCCAAACTTGACCAAAAGGGTGTTCCATCCCATCTGTCTCATGCTCAGTATAAAAGCTGAGGGATCAAAGGGGTCAGACCTCTTAATTCAATGGCCAGTGTCCAGGGAGGACTCTGGCTGTTCATCTGTCTTTAATCCTGATCTGGAATCCAGATTCGGAATCCAGTTTCCGTCCGTCACTGAGTCCAGTCTGGGACTTCCCCAGTGCCAGCCGGTGATGTGATTGTCATCCTGGGAGCTTGATATGGTTTTGTATATATTTAATTATTTCCTTTTTATTTTCTTCTTAATTTTTCATTAAAGTAGTTTACTTTCTTCTAAACTCATAAGTCTCTCTCTCTCTCTCTCTCCTGCCTCTCCAGCCCAAACCATGACACATGAAAGGGAAATAAGGAAGACCCAGGGAACAACAGGCCAGTCAGACTCACCGCTGTGCCCGGCAAGATCATGGAGCAGATCCTCCTGGAAACTCTGCTGAGGCACATAGAAAACAAGGAGGTGATTGGTGACAGACAGCATTGCTTCACCAAGGGCAAGTCATGCCTGACAAATTTGGTGACCTTCTATGAAGGGGTTACAGCTGCAGTGGACAAGGGAAGATCAACAGATGTCATCTACCTGGACTTGTGCAAAGCATTTGACACCGTCCCACATGATAGCCTGGTCTCTAAATTGAAGAGACATGGATTCGAAAAATGGACCACTCGGTGGATAAAGAACTGTCTGGACGGTCACACTCAAAGAGTTGCAGTCAATGGCTCGATGTCCAAGTGGAGAGCAGTGACGAGTGGCATTCCTCAGGGGTCAGTACTGGGACCTGTACTATTCAACATCTTTGTCGGCGACATGGACAGTGGGGTCGAGTGCAACCTCAGCAAGATTGCCGATGATACCAAGCTTTTTGGCGAGGTAGACACTCTGGAGGGGAGGGATGCCATCCAGAGGGACCTGGACAGGCTGGAGAGGTGGGCCCAAGCCAAC
>NW_009649213.1:28239-34468 GCF_000708025.1 Charadrius vociferus | reverse complement strand
TGGAGGTGTTCAAGGCCAGGCTGGACGTGGCCTGGGGCAACCTGGTCTAGTGGGAGGTGTCCCTGTCTATGGCAGGGGGGTTCGAACTCAATGATCTTCAAGGTCCTTTCCAACCTAAACCATTCTATGATTCTATGTATATTTTTCATTATTTTCTTTTTTGATATTAGTATATTTTCATTTTATTATTAATATTTCATTAAAGGAGTTTAGTTTCTTTTAAACTTGTAAGCCTCTTTCTCTCTCATCCTCCTCTCCCTGAGGAGAGGTAGGGGAGAGCAGCTGCCATTTTTTTCAGTGGCCAGTCTGGCCCAAACCACAACAGTTACGTAGGTCACCAGCTTATAGGACCTGAAATATTAAAAAAAATATCTGTTAGCCAAAAAAAAAAAGTGTTCTTTGCAAAAGTCCAGGGCACTTTATTTGAAGAAGTACAAGAGACAGCAGGAAGACTAAATGAACAAAACTTGCTCTCAGCTGCTGACCCTGAATGTTAATAACTCCCTTTATGTTCCTGATGGGCCCCTCACACACACCCTCCAGGTTCAAGATGATCTGCATCCAGTTCAAGGAAGAATCTTTTCCTCTCTTTTTTTAACAGTGGAAGATGCAAAGGTGCTAAGCAATTTGAATGGGAAGCAGGATCTATCAACAGTTAAGGGGCCTTCATCTCATTTTATAGTGTTGTAGAATGGCTGAAGGCACCTCTGGAGATCATCTAGTCCGACCTGCTCAAAGAAGAGTCAATACAGGACCGTGTCCAGTCAGCTTTGAATATCTCCAAGTATAAAGACTCCACAACATCTTTGGACAACCTCTTCCTGTTTTGATTACCCTTAGAGTAAAAAGAGCTTTTTCTTATATTTAACTGGAATGTCTTATATTTCAGTTTGTGCCCATTGCCTCTTGTCCTTTCACTGGATACCACTGGTAAGAGCCTGGCTCTGTCTTCTTTACTCCCCCCCATCAAGTATTTATACACATTGATAAGTTTTCCTGAGGCTTCTCTTCACCCAGCTGACCAGTCCCAGATCTCTCAGCCTCTTCTTGTATGTCAGATGTTCCAATTCCCAAGTCATCTTTCTCACTTTTTGCTGGACATGCTCCAGTATGTCTCTTGTACTGGACTGGACACAGCACTCCAGATGTGTCTCACCAGTTCTGAGTAGACGGGAAGGATCACCTCCCTCAACCTGCTGGCAACGCTCTTTCTAATGCAGCCCAGAATGCTGTTGGCTGTCTTTGCCACTAGCGCTCATTGCTGGCTCATGTTCATCTTGTTATTCACCAGGATTCCCAGGTCCTTTTCTGCTAATTGCTTTCCAGCTGGTTGGCCCCCAGTCTGTATTGGTGCATGGGGTTTTTCATTTCCAGGTGCATGACTTGGCATTTCTGTGGTTGAACTTCATGAGGTTACTTCATGAGGCTCATTTCTCTAGTCTGTTGAGGCCCTCAGAAAAGCAGAATAACCATGTGGTGTATCAAATACTCCTCCCAACTTTGTATCATCTGCAAACTTGCTGAGGGTGTACCCTGCCCAATTGTACAGGTCATTAATGAAGATGTTAAACAATATTAGCTCAAGTATTGATCCCTGGAGTACTCCACTACTGACTGGCCCTCAGATAGATTTCTGTACTGCTGAGCACATTCCTTTGAACCTAACAGTTCAGCCGTTTTTTCAGTCCACTTCCCTGTTTACTTACTTAGCCTGTACTTTCTCACCTTCTCTATGAGGATGTTACGGGACAAAGTGTCAAAGGCCTTACTAAAGTCGAGGTAAACAACATCCACTGTTCTCTCTTCATCCACCAAGCCAATCATCTCATTGTAGAAGGCTATCAGGTTAGCCAGGCAAGATTTCCCCTTCATAAATCCATGCTGACTGCTCAAAATCGCCTCCTTATCCTTCATATGTCTGGAAATGGTTTACATGATTATTTGCTCCATCACTTTCCTAGTATTAGAGGTGAGGCTGACTGACCTGTATTTCCCCAGATCCTCCTTCCTGCCCTTCCTGAAGATAGGAGTGACATCTGCTTTCTTCCAGACCATGGGAACCTCTCCCAATCACCATAACCTTTCCTAGATAAGCAAGAGTAGCCTTGCAATTACATCATCCAGCTCCCTCAGCAGTTGTGGGTTTCCTGACTCATATTATCGTGAAAATAGGTTATGTGACAGGCAGAAATGTTGGTCTTACTGATTCAAAGATAAAAGGAGGCTTGAGCATGTTCTGTGTGATACACCTTGGACCCAAACTACTTAGGTGTTTGTTGCATGAGGACTGAATGAATACAGCCAGAACGTCAGTAGGTTGGCACAGGAGCAGATAGGATGTGCTTTTATATTAACTTATATGACCAGGAGAGAGCTGAGAAATAGGGCAAAGGGAAGAAGGGAAGGGGGATGGGACCTATTTAGGTTTCCCTCAGCTTCCCTTCCCCATTAAATCTGCATATATGCTGAAAAGATTTAGAGACTGTGCATCTGCTGTGTGACAATTCAGGGCACTGACCATTTGATTCTGGAAGTGTTTTTTGTTGGAGATCCATAGAAATATGTCTTTTCCTCACTCGTGGAGGTGGAGCTATGTCAAGCAAGGGTCCGTTCAAGAGATGCCAGCTACAGTATAAGGGGTCTTAAGAAAAGTCAAGCCATGACTGAAGATGTGACATCAACCCCTCTCATTCCCCCCTCCCCATATTTAATTATTATTTCTTTCCAAAAAATCTATAAACAAGGAGAGCCCAAGGGGAGGATAGATCTGTTCTGAAGAAGGAAGCAATGAAGTGAATCTGGCAAAATAAAAAATAAAGAAGAGTTGGAGATAGTTTCTAAGTACACAGAAAACCTAATTTGGAATACTGAAAGATTTTTGTTTAAATGCTGTGCAATTGCAAAACATCATCTTTTGAACCTGTAAATCAGTCTCCATGAAATGTGGAAAGAAGATCCCACCCAACTATTAAGACTGTATATGAGCACAGAAAAAAATTGCGCAGCTACTACAACATCCTGCTTGCCAAGATCATCTTGCTCTAATTGTTTTGTCAGAAAAGCCACTTTATAGAAGAAATATTAACTCACAATTTGTTTACTTGATTTTTATTTGTTCTTAGCAATTTCATAATTTTGATATTCTGTGGGCTTTTTGTCCAGTCACAAAACACTAAGAAATTCAGTTGAGAACACAATAAACTAAAACAAATCAATGCGTGTGAATGGCCACAAATGTCACATTGCTTATTTTGCTCTGTGAAACACTAAGCATCTTCTGGCTTTTAACAAGAAGGAAAATCAAAGCTCTGTTGTTATTCCTGTGCACACTTTGTTGTTTCACTTAGTAGCTTATTTTGGAAGAAGAAAGAGACAGAACTGATCTGATGTCTTTCCTCTCAAGATCAACCCACATCCTTCCCAGGGCAGGAAGAGAAGGTGAATAGGACATGGGACGTTTACCACTTCTATGGCTTCAACTATCTAGTTTATTCCATGGCTTCCCTGAGAACAACAGTAACAGACTCCAGCAATGTAATTCAGCAGAAAAGTAAAGACGAGAGAATCTGCTGAGGAGCTTTGGCATAGGCACACTAAGCATTGAAAAATCCTCTCTGCAAAGGACTGTTTTCCTGGCTCTGTGAGTAAATATGTAGGGAGCAATTGTCTCCTCAGATGTGCAGTTTGTCCTCACATGGAGAAAGGCAAGTTGCATCTGGCTTGGTAAAGGAAATGCAAGACAGAGGGGAAGGGCAGGCTGCTCAGAGCACTAGCAGAGCAGGGGAAGTACAGTCTGAAAAGTCAGGCATGCAGCAGTTGCTGGGAGCAAGAATCCTGTATACCAAAAGGGCACGTCAGGGAAATGGTCTTTATGCTAGCCTGACATTGGTGTCCCTCCACCTGCTCCCATTTTGCAATTCCCTCAGCAGCTGTCAGATGGGGCTGGGGAGGTTTTACATTTTCTATCCTGCAGTCCAATGCTGAATCATCTAAGGTCTCTTGTCCTACCTACCTGGATCCAGTTCCTGTTTATCAACAGCGGAAGGGTGATGCGGTGAGGACCTGGGAACCTGCCCCTGACCCCTCAAAATGAGAACTATGGTGCAGGTTGTCTTAGGCATTTTGCAGCCTCACCCTGGAGGTGCACATAGTTATGCGTAGGAGGAAGTAGCCAGGGTTTTCATAAAAGATTGCCGTAAGCATCATTCCACGTAAGCTAAGGTAGGGAGCTATAAAACAGAGATAAGGAATTGTTAAGCCATAGACAAACGCCTTGGAAGTAAAGTGCTGTCATCTGTTCATTGCCAAGCATGTTTTGGAAGTTGGAATGAAAAAGAAAGGATATAGGTGATAACTCTAAGTGCACACATGAACTCTCTGCAGCCTTCTGCCACCAATAGCTAACTGTCAGGTGATGGAAGTGATGCGGTTGAGTGGCCAGCATGAAAGCAAGGGTTACCAGAAACTCAGGCTCTCCAGGCTCTGCCAGACACAGATCAGTCTCTTTCGCTCCTTATGCCTGGATACATGTAATGCTGCTGTGTTCCTGAGACCTACTAATGAAAAGCTGTGTATAATATTGAAATATGATTACTGTGAGGTGCAATTATGATTGTGTATGGACAATGACATGCTGTCATGGCATTTATGACCCTAATGACTTGTCACAGGGGGGGCACCTGTATTTCCCCCCCAGGTATACAATTCCTTTGTTGAACTTGCACTTCAAGGGTGACATTCAACACGAGCTACTGCAGATGTCACCCACTTCTGCCCATCTTTCAGTTCATTGGTGGTGCCTGAAAAACCCACTCCTGCACTCCTGCAGGGGATAGAATGTGCCCGAGCCACCTGCTCCAAAGCAAGGTGTGCTTGTAGGACTAGCTCATGAAATCACCTGAGAAAAGCAACTAAGATCAGATGCTTCTGTGTGATCTACATTAACCATAGAACAATATTTCTTATCCCCTGGACAATTTTTTTAGATACCTTTCTCTTGAACCCCTTTTGTTCAGCAAAGGACAGCAGAGCTGTAGTAGTACAATATTAAGAAACTGAGCATCCCTTTGGTTCAGCATGCTCAGCTCAGAAACTGCTTTCTGGAGGGGCTCCCAGAGTCAGGAAGCTCGTGTTTACCTTCATATCAACAGTACACTTAAATTTATAGTAGATCAAAAGTTCCTATGGCATGGTCCTGTTAATTTTCCCTGTACACAGAAGTAAGTTGAGTCAGCTTTCACCACTTCAAAACCTTACCAAGGCAGGGATGGAAATGTTTATTTTGGGCATTTCCCAAAATACAAAAATAGAAGTAATAAAAATATGGAAGGCATATGGTGTGCTTGTGTCTAGGGATGCAGCTGAGACTGAACAATATGTACATATTTACTTTTTCTTTCAGAGGGAAATATGTTTATTCTTTGAGGCTGTAAGAAAACTAATGGTTTCTTGTTCTGAGCCACAGTTCAGATAATTGTGTTGTAATGAAATGTGCATTGTTCTATATCTGATAAAAGTAATATCCTAGGCAACATAAGGATTAGAAGGCAGTTAACTAATGATTCTTCTGCTTTAAAGTGCTTGGAGTATGCGAACAACTGAGAAATAACTACACCATTGGTGTTGGGAATCTTACCTGTCTCTGAAACTGTTTGGATTACCCCTCTGTGCAGCCTGTTCCGGTGCTCTGTCACCCTCTGTCCTGGTTTGAGCGACACAGGACTAATTTCTCTTCTAATACTTGGGAAGACTGCACTTTTAGAAGACTCCTGTGTCTGAATTTGTGAAAATATTTACTTTGTAGCCAGCTATGGTATGCGGGTTTCAAGGTCTCAGTGTTTTCGAGCTTGCCAGGTGCAGGGATGAGGAGGAGCGAGACCCGGGCACTTGACCCAAGCTGGCTAACAGGATTATTTCATACCATCAACATCACATTCACTATAAATTAGAAAGTTTTCTGCGAAGTTTGCTCCCTCCCCTGATGGCTGCCATCCTGAGAACTTCGTGCCCTGGTGTTGGACTCCTGAGCCCTTCCCTTCCTCCTGAAGCTGTAGCGCTCGCAGTGTCTGACATTTGCTGTCCCCTGCTGGAAGTCCACAGCTTCCTACTGATAGAATTGGCCGAGTATAATCTTTGCATATTCTGTATTGGTATTGGGATCAATATTGGTTCTTTAGTGCTGTTAATGTTAATTATCTAATCTTACTCTATTAAATCTGTTTATACTTCA
>NW_009649213.1:26899-28019 GCF_000708025.1 Charadrius vociferus | reverse complement strand
TCACTCCAGCCCTTAGCTCCTTATCTGCGGTTAGCTACCTCTTCTTCTCCCATGCAGCTACTCCCTCTTTTCCCATGCCTGAGCAATCACAGGCTTCTCATTACCGTGTAGCACCTGCAGTCAGGGTCAGGGTGCCCTTGCCAATTTAGCAATCACAGGAGCTGAGTCTGATGTCTCCTAAGCTCCTGTTCGGCCAGCTGGATCATATCTATGTTACCCTTCTCAGCTAGCCAGTTTCCCACAATTCCCCGTTTTTATTTTGGGCAAGTAATACCCTTTCGGTGACTTGTTCAGCCTTTTTGACTACACATCCTAGGATTATACGTGCTGCTACTAAAATTAGTACGATAACACCCATCCAACGAAGACCTTCTTTGATTAACCCTACTACCCATCCAGATAGACCTCCAAAAATGGACTGGAGCCAGGAATCAAACCAGCTGGTCTGAAGCGTATTTTTCTGCATATGCTGTTGTAACCATTGCAAATGCTCGTGAATAGAACTGCTGTGATCAGAGACATTAAAACAACACATCCCTTCAACATCTTCACATCCATGCCCTTGTGCTAAAAGCAAAAAATCAATAGCGGCCCTATCTTGCAAAATAGCGTGTCGTAAGCTGCTCGTGTCTTGTGCTAGTTCTGTAATTAGTTGCGTGGTTACATTAGATTGTTTAACAGACCAGCAAGCAAGTTTACTTATGCTAGCCAAAGCATGTGCGGTCCCAACGGAAGGGACAAGAGAAGCGGCTACATTAGCTGCTGTTCCCCACAGCTGGACATCATCTCTGCAATCAGAACTTAGAGCTGAAAGGGATCGTCTACTTCTACCATGGTTTCTGAGGGTATGCATCCCTGGGGCAAAAAGTGTTAATCGACCCAGATAGCAGGGACCTCTGAAAACTCTAACCGGGATCCCAGGCCACGCCCTGTCCCCGCAGATAAGAAACAGATTGGTTACATGCATAGTTCAAACAAGCATCTCTACTATATGATTGGCTAGCCCCAGCTGTTCACTCGCATAGTTATCTACTTCTATGTTTTACTCAAAAATCCTGCTTATCGGTACATTCAGCAATAGTTTTTTCCTCCCTCAGCCGTTCACAAAACACAATTTGAC
>NW_009649213.1:14454-25911 GCF_000708025.1 Charadrius vociferus | reverse complement strand
GCCAGTGCCGTATAAGGCATGGCACGTGATATTTCGATTCTCAGGCGTTAGCCAGGTGGCGTTTAACAGACTTGTATTACTAACATAACCCTTAAAATCCTGTAGATGCAAGTACGGAAACCCAATTAGACAAGTTCGGAATGGATCCGATGGAGTTGCCATTGATAAACAGAAGGCGTTTTGACCTGTTTGATTAGCCCATGTTATCCATAGATTTTGTCTGGGGGAGATATTGGTGATACAATTTCCTGATGCCCACAATTAAAACATTTTTTATCCACCCTCCCCCCTTTTTGTTTCTGAACAAGCGGCTCCTTATCTGCGGCTAGTTACCTCTTCTTCTCCCATGCAGCTACTCCCTCTTTTCCCATGCCTGAGCGATCACAGGCTTCTCATTACCGTTTAGCACAGTTTCAGCTAGGCAGTTTCCCACAACTGGGCACCCCTGAAAAGAGTCTGGCCCCATCCTCTTGACACCTGCCCTTTAGATATTTATTAGCATTGGTAAGATCCCCTCTCAGTCTTCTCTTCTCCAGGCTAAACAGACCCAAGTCTCTCAGCCTTTCCTCATAAGAGAGATGCTACAGTTAATTGCTTTTCCCATCCCCTCTAAGGTGGTTTTAGAATAACATATTGTTTAGATATAATGAAAGAGGGAGGTAGTAGAATTTGAACAAAAGCAACATGGCATTTGCTTGAAACTAGTCTTGGTTCGTATGCTTCTGCAATAGCCACATAAGATGAAGAAAGACAGCAGAGATGGTGTCAACTAAGAGCTTGCTTTGTTTGACACACTGGAAAAATTGTTCAAAACTGTTTCATCTCAGCAAAGCTATTACTCTTTGAATGCTGGAAAAGTCAGCTGCATAAGTACTGGCTGCACAAATTTCTGGGACGGAGCTTAGCTCTTGCACTATTCCTTCTGAAACAATGATTTTTGTGTCTTTTTGAATCTGCCTGCTATGATTCAATCCTTTTCTCTGTCCCCCTTTCAGGTGGCCTGTAAGCAACTTTCCAGATGGGCTCACATTCCACTGTTGATGGAGAGCTCCTTTTGTGTTACTCCAATAGAGGTGGTGTGTTTTACAACGTCTCTGCTTGCATAGCAGTGGATAGGAAATTGAAGTTGTAACTGGACCAAGCTGGTAACGCTGACTGGAATCCAAATGGAAGTCAGCATATTCTACTTCTTCTTTCTCTCTGTTGCTATAATTGAATACTTCTGGAGGGCTGTAGGTGAGAGAGATACACAAAGAATATTAAATACTGTTAGAGAGAAACATAAATCAACTTACTTGATCACTAGGATGAAACAAGGGAAGGTTTCTGGATGGCATAGCCTACATCTGGCAGTGTCTTCTGCTGTGGATTGGTACAGTCATTTAAATCATGCTTGAGTTTCCTCATTAATAACACCTTTGTAGCAATAATAAACTGCCCTTCTTGGCATTTTATATTGTGGAGGGTGCTTTTTTAATTCTAAAAGTACCCTGTTTATGGTATTGCTAGGGAAAATAGTGTTTGTGCAAGGTACAGTGAGATATTACATCTGGCATCCTGTTAATGGCTTTTAAATGAGGTTCTATCTGACAAAATGCTGCTGATCTGAACTTTTCACTGTTGGTCAAGTTTTGCAAGTAAATAATTTTTAAATTAGTCCTGTTCACATGGGTAAAGTGACCAGGATCCAGTGCTCGCTGCATTTAATTGAAAACTGCAGCAGTGATTAATAATACACATTGCTCCTTAATGTGCAATAATTCATTCAGTTTGAACTGTGGCATTGGCACTTTGATAGTTTATGGATGTGTAAGAAGAGACAGTACCTACCATTAAAAAGTGTATTATTGTTTGCTCTAGACTAAACAAAAATGGCATTTAATCAGTGCAAAATTAAGTCTTAGCTGGTTTATTCTCATCCTCAAGCACTGTTAAATGGGCATAGTTGAAATCTGAGCTTTTCTGAGGGCCCTTGACTAACATATCTACCAATACACCTTGTTGTTCTTGAGTGAGAACCGAGCAATACTGAGGAATAAATTAGTTGGAATGCAACCATAAACATTTCTTTTTAATTAGAATTCAGTCTTTCCAGTAGTTTTATTTTTTCTGGGCAAATAATTATCCTAATGATAGTTTTCAAGGACCTTAGATGAGTTTTTTAAAAATCAACTTTACTGTGAGAAAATTTAGTCTTTTCTTGTCAGGCCAAATATGAACTGTTGGCAAATCTTAATAACTGATTAGTAATTCTAAATCATTTGGATATTAATTATTTCATCTCATTTTTTATCTGATAGTGTAGTAATAATTGCTTGTCCATGGGAGCGTTGCAGATCTGGGCAGATATTACTCATCGGAGGTCATCTTTATTCCATCTTCTTACTAACAAAGCATTTCAGACTTTGGGCTGTGGTTTATAAAGCCAGGGAAGTCACCTATCCCTAAATAAAAGTTTCTGTGTGTTTTATGGTAGATAAGCATCTATATCCTGAACTCATGTTGCTGACTGATATCCCTTTTGTTAGATACAGGAGAGATGTTAAGATATAAATAGATTCCGAATTGTAAGAATTTGCCTATTTGGAGTTGGTTTGAGACATATCAAAGGGCAGTGTGATGACAGTTTTCCACTTTAGCCACTTATATTACTATATGAAGCCTTGCAGTGTCCAGTGCTGATATTCTAGAGTTTTCTACCTCAAGATGTGCTGAAGGAGTGGCAGTTAATAAAATAGAAGGATCTAGAAATGTTTATTATAGTATATCAGTAAATTCATGCAATATGCTTTTTCTTACTTGAAACTGTAGGCTTTTTGACATGGAGTAATCATCTTTTAAAACATGTTGGTCAATCAAGCTGTTGTTCAGTGGAAAAACTGATTTTGGAAAAAACTGTTTAGGTATTTGGATGAACTTTTCTTAATCAACACTGAGATTCAAAGAGGCATTCTTGAGCTGTGTGAGCTTATATTGAATTATTATCAGTTCAAGGTGATCAGAAAGTGTCCATACTATCAATAATATCAATGTGTGAGATAATTCCCTATACTCCATTATTTGTGATCTGTACTACAGCATCTGAATAGCCACCCTTTAATTGCTTGGGAGTATTTTAAATTTCAGTAAGAGTTCATAATTATGCTGCTTTGATTTGGTGCTCTTCAACTCTGCATCATTGAAATAACAAGCGTGAACTGCAATCTGATAAATTATGTTTTAAAGAGAGGTAAATTTGGCTTAAATGTCTATTACTTGTCAGTTGAAATCAAAGCCACACTTCTCACCAGACTCTTGTGCCATTGCAAGGTTGCTGGAGCACCAAATACAAAAGCATGGGAAGTCTGAGAAACTTCTTAACTGGGTTTCACAGCATGCAGAACCTTTAATACATTGACATATGAACAGCTCTTATTTCATTGCACACGGAGCTCAGAATAGACCTTCTGGGAGAACCTGAGTTGATGAGAGAAATCTGGATGGGATGCACCCAACACATCAAGAAACTGTGCAGAATTACTACACACTGCAGGCGGAATAATGTTTTTCCATAGCACTGGGATTGGTCTGCAAAATGCCACCATCTCCTAAAATGAACTAGCTGTGGCTGAGAGAAAATTTCTGCTCTTGCCGGGATTGCTGTCAACCACCTCTTCTGACTACAAGAGACATCGCTTCCTCTGGAGCAGCAGCTTTTCTCTGCATCAGCAGAATAGTGACAGGTCATGGGTTGAAATTATCACAAAATTTGCATCTTTTTTTTTTCACTTTCCAGCCTGAGTTGTCTCAACACCTTTGATTGGGTTTTCAAGGCTTTGTTTGAAACAGTAGCTGTGATGGGATCCTCAGGATAAAGGTCCCTGCAGCACTTTCCTTTCAATAAAAAGTAAAAATTTGCACCAGGTGTCAGTTTAAATAAACAGTGAGATTGCCTTTTTCTTTCCCTCAGTTATTTCTGCATAGTCCAATTGACTTCTGAGGATTTATTTTGGATTTGCAACAGATTAGTGATCATCCAAGATTTTAAAAGCTGAATACAGTATAATGCTTTATTTTTTGTGGGCTCATCATTTTAAAGTATCTGTCATTTGGTCGCCATAATCTTTGGTCTTTCCTGGAAATCTTGGCCTGTATGAGAAGCATCCCATCTCCAAAAATGTTCACAGACTCAAATGTTAATAAGAGAAAAAAATTAGTCTTGAGAGAGAAGAGTGATAAGATGGTTTGGTAGTATGAAATGCCTTGAAGCAACAAATCATGGATATAGGCTGTTTTATGTGCATTTGTGAAAGTGTATTAAACCCAACAAAGCTTTGGAGTCAAAGAGTCCTTAATCAATAGGAGATATCTATGATTAGCCATGGCTGAAAATTTTCTGAGAGTGGTTTTCCATCTTTGAATGCCATTGAAGCAACACTGAATTGAGATGCTCCACAAGAATGTGTGACTACTGACAGTCCCAGGGGACCACAAAAATGCTTTGGTTTGAAGAAGCCAGGACATTTCATGTCAATGCCAGCATAACGACTTCCATTTTTCTGCAATACATTATGTAATAGATCATAGAATCATAGAATGGTTTAGGTTGGAAAGGACCTTGAAGATCATCGAGTTCCAACCCCCCTGCTATGGGCAGGGACACGTCCCACTAGACCAGGTTGCCCAAGGCCATGTCCAGCCTGGCCTTGAACACCTCCAGGGATGGGGCCTCAACAACCTCTGTGGGCAACCTGTTCCAGTGCCTTACCACCCTTAAAGGGAAAAAATTCTTCCTAATGTTTAATCTAAACCTGCCCTCTTCCAGTTTAAAGCCATTGCAAACAGTAAAGTCAAAGGTAGCCATTTCAATACTGCTTTTAGAAACAAATATTTTCTTTCATGGGGATGGTAATTTTTTGTCCCAGTTTGGGGAAATAACAAAGTTTCAGAACCTTAGCACCTCTCACTTGACAGTGTTTTCCTTTTCTGCCCAGCCCTATGAAGCCATCGTGTTGACTTTGCGCTTTACCATCCCTGTATGGCAGTTTACTGGAGGTACCTCATGGTTCACGAAGAGGAGCCACTCTAAGGGCAGGACTAACACAGCCTCAGGAAGTGCCAAGAACATAATCATAACAGCAATGTGCCATGGGAATGGAGAGCAACCTTGCAGAAACCCGTGACATAAAAAGGCCCCCTGAGGCTGTGCTTGGTACCAGTGTTAGTTGCTCGATGTGTGTGTGAAAAGATGAGTGTACTGAAGGCAACCAGGGCCCCCGTGGGCTCTTGTGGCTGCAGCTGGCTTCATGGCAGCAGTGCAGCAAGACAGAGACAGAAGCATTTTAGGAAACCTGCCTCCTCCCCATACATCATGATGGAGCTGCTCCTCATTAAATTTAAGCTACAGTTTAAACTACATATGATACAAATTAAGTGACAAAAGGAATTGAGGAGGCAGGATTATCTGTTTAGATACTGTGCTTTAACATCCCAAAGCATGCTCAGACATGCCTCTGTGGGATACTACTACTGGCTGGGAGTCCCAGACGCAGACCTAAACCCTCTGCACATCACAATGTGGTGTGGTGCAGAGTGATCCAGAAGGTCAGGGAAAGCACGGGGCCACTGTGGGGCTAGCTTGGGCATTTCTGAAGTAGAGGTATGTCAAAGCAAAAATAATTTGTCCAGTTGCACATTCTTTGCTATTTGTAATAAACTAATCGGGCATCTTCATTACCACATTTTTTCTAGGGTGGGAAGCAAACAAAGAATTATGTGTTTGTCATGCAGGCTTACAAGTGCTGAGGACTAAGCTTCTTTGGGGTTTGTGAAGACTAAGGGTCCCCCAGCTTTCCCTCGAGGCCCCTTCAAACTGACAGTTTCTGGCCACACATTTTTGTGTCATCTTTTAGCACAGTAACATATGTATGGTAACAAGACAACTAGAATTGTTACTTGTGAAGACAATATTTCTCCTTTCCTTCCTGTGAAAAAGTCCAAGACAGAGGGGAAACTTGCTTACTTACACGTGTTTAGCTGATGAATTGTCCTCACTTTTTATGGGAAGTAAGCACACTTCTTCCCCTATGGAAACTGTGTCTTAACACAAGTCATTGTGCATGTTTTGCCATGGTTTCTTCATACCTGAAATTGGATGATCTCACTTCATATTTAACTACCAGATGCTATCTTTAAATAGATTATCTTCAGCCAGACCAATAAACGGAAATTCATATCCTTGGGAAAAAGAAGTTTCCCTGTGATCTTTCTTCCTGCATTCTGTTAGCAAGGCTCTACCCAGATTTGCTGTAGAACTGTTCACTTGTATAGTAATATCAGATAGGGACTCAGATTTTTTTATGATTTTCAATATTAGTTTATTCTCTTATATTGAAGCACTCATAAGAATATGAAAGAGGAGCTTCACTTATTTCACTGTTGTGAGTGTAGCTTAATGACATATTTATTTTCTCCTATTTCTTATGTATCCAAATGATAGCAGAAGGAATGCTTTTTACTTTATCCCTGGATAAACTGCACATATTTAGTAGCAACAACTGCTGCCACAACCAAACCACTTAGCTACAGTGAAAAATCTTGCCTGATATAAACTAAGTTCTTGATGAAAATTAATTGCTTTCACTGAAACAGAGTTGTTATGCATGGCTAGAATGATTCTCTTTGATGATAAAAAATTACTCCATTTTCAAGCACCCTTCTTACAACCACTCTTGATGAAATAAGGCCATTCATTCCTCATCAGAAGAAAGTGAAAATGTCAGTAGAGTAACAAATATACAAGAAATTCCTTCTGAGGGAATAGGAATGGCAAGAAGGACAGACCTTATTCTATTAAAATATGTCATGCTAGTAGTTATATTAAGATTGATTTTTGCTTGGGTAGTTGTGGGTTCCTGTAAGATTGCTGCCAAAGATACTATTCAGTGTCAAGACTGTGGACATTTTCTGTTTTCTTGCCTTTTTGCTTGGGTTTGTGTGTTGTGTTTTTTTCTAAAAATGCTAAATACAAATACTAAGTGTCATTTTATCATTCTTATTTTTCTTAGAGATGCTTATAGGCAAGACCATCCAGGCACTTACAAAGTCAGATTAAAAGTCACTTTGCAACTGCAAATCCTCTGCAGCCTTGTTCATGTCAGCAGTTACTCACCACGTTCTTTAACATTTACCCTTGAGAGGAAAAAGATGAATTCTGGTGGTGGCGGTGCTGCAAAAGGTGAGGTACAGGGACACACTGTATAAGCGACAATGCCCTACACACTGAATTAACCAAAACAAGTCTTCAAAGTAACTACTTCATAACCTCTGGATCAAGACTTTTAAATTTTGATACCTCTGGAAATTCTCAGCATCCTCTTCTTCCAGTCAAGAAGGTGACAGGTGTTTAACCTTGTGGGTTACAGAATGAGGCTGTTTCACACATTTGCATTATTAAGAGCTAATAATACATCATGTTTAATTCTGCAGTTAGAAATATATCCAAGTTAGTCTGAGAGCTAAATGAAATATGATGTGCACACAATTCAAATGGCTTCACAGCACAACTCAAAAAAATGGTTGTCCTTAGCAGCAAATTCAGGAGCCTCATGTATATACATTGCTGGGGATTTGACCAATCACCGATTTTGGCAGGCACACAACAGGTACCATCTTTGCTACAAAGAGTCAATGCTTGCCAAGATATATCCCACCATTATGGCAGACAGTGGATAGGCTATGTACAGGCCAATGTTATGATATCTTGTGTACCGATGTGTTGGCAAGGTGACTTTCTTTCAAGGTTTTTACAGCATTAGCCAGAAGGTGGATAATCAACAATGAAACATACTGAACAGAGCGGGCAGAGTGTAGCGCGTCAGCCAGAGAGTGGTGCGGCAGTTTGCATGGAAGGGCATGCAGAAGGATGCTGAAGCTGTATCAGCTCAACCAGGGAGCCATGTTATCCACCCAGTGGAAAGCCTTGGCCTCCCCAAGCTCTGCACCCAGCAGGACTGAGGCAGCTTCCCAGACAGAGCTCTGATGGGAGCACGCTGCCACCCAGGTGTCAGGCTGCAGGGTGTGCCCTACTCTGAGGCCAGCATCAGATGGCAGCAGTGAGCACACCTGTGGGAGGTGTGCCCAGGTAAAGGAACTCCTCTGCCTAGTGATGGAGCTCGGAGAGGAGCTAAGTAGATTGAGAACTATCAGGGAGTGCGAGAGGGAGATAGACTGGTGGAGTTGCACCCTGCCTTCCCTGAACCGGGCCCAACAGGCACACAGGGTACATGATACAGAGGATTCCCTGTCCTCTCTCTGCCAAGACGAATGAGGTTACTTAGAGGATAGGGGGCAATGGCAACAAGTTCCTGCCCGGCGCAGCAGGCGTGTCTCCCCAGTAACTCCCCCACCTTCTCAGGTACCTTTGCAAAATAGGTATGAGGCTCTGCAAGTGGAACCGAACCATGTCAAGGAGGATGATTGAATGTGCGTGGAGGTGTCGCCGAGGTTAAGCTAAACTCCACCCTGCATCAAAACCTCTTCAGTAAAGAAAAAAAGACATGTCATTGTCGTAAGTGACTCCCTCCTGAAGGGAGCGGAAGGCCCAATATGCAGACCGGACCCACTTCTCAGGGAAGTCTGCTGTCTCCCTGGGGCCAGAGTTAAAGATATAAAAAGAAAGCTTCCTTCCCTGGTACATACTTCAGATTAATACCCATTGCTGATTTTTCAGACATGCAGCGATGAAGTGGTAACAAGAAACCCAAGGGCAATCAAAAGAGACTTCTGGGCCTTGGGATGACTGGTTAAAGGATCAGGAGCACAAGTAGTGTTCTCCTCTGCCATTCCAGCTGCGGGGAAGAATGAGGGAAGAAACAGGAAGAGCCAGCAGATCAATACCTGGCTCCAAGCCTGGTGTCAGTGGCAGGACTTTGGGGTTTTGGATCACAGGTCAGTTTACAGGGCACCAGGCCTGCTGGCGACTGACGGGGTACACCTGTATAAAAGGGGGAAAAGGTTCTTGGTGCCGGAGTTGGCAGGGCTCATCGAAAGGGCTTTAAACTAGGTTTGAAGGGGGAAGGGGATGAAACCAGGCTCTTTAGAGGTAAGCCTGGGGGTGGCATGCCAGTGTCCATGGGACAGGATGCTAGTGAAGTCCCTCAGTCTGCTGACTGAGTGAAAGTAGGGGATGGAGATTCATGCAGCAGAGATGTGAGCGTCATTGATGGATTAGAAATTTTGGCGATACCTGGGAATGGTCAGGTAGGAATTAGAGCTTCTCCCAGCAAAAAGGTGGTGGGACCAATAGCCCAACTGAAAGGCTTCTACACCAACGCATGCAGCATGGGCAACAAGCAGGAGGAGCTGGAAGTAGGCGGAGAACTATGATATACTTGCCATTACGGAAACTTGGTGGGATGACGTGCACAACTGGAGTGTTTCAATGGGTGGTTATAAACGCTTCAGAAAGTATAGGCAAGGAAGGAGAGGTGGTGGGATAACCCTATATGTTAGAGAGTGTTGTGGCTGTCTAGAGCTTGATGATGGTGATGATAGGGTTAAGTGTTTATGGGGAAGAATCAGGGGGAAGGTGAACAAGGCAGATATCATGGTGCAAGTCTGTTATAGACTGCCCAACCAGGATGAAGAGGCAAATGTTCTATAAACAGCTGGGAGAAGTCTCAAGAGAGTGAGCCCTTGTCCTCATGGGGGACTTCAACCTACCAAATATCTGCTGGAAATATAATATAGCAGAGAAAAAAAACGTCTAGGAGGTTCCTGGAGTGTGTGGGAGATAACTTCCTGATACAGCTGGTGAAGGAGCCAACTAGGGAAGGTGCCCTGCTGGACCTGTTGTTTGTAAACAGAGAAGGACATATGGGGGATATGAAGGTTGGAGGACATCTCAGGCATAGCGAATGTGAAATGATAGAGTTTTCAGTTCTTGGAGAAGCAAGGAGGGGGGGCAGCAGAACTGTTGCCTTAGACTTTCAGAGGTCGAACTTTGGTCTTTTCAAGAGCTGGGTTGACAGAGTCCCTTGGGAAGAAGTCCTGAAGGGCAAAGAAGTCCAGGAAGGCTGGACATTCTTCAAGAAGGAAATCTTTAAGGCACAGGAGCAGGCCGTCCCCATGTCCCAAAAAAACGAGCTGCAGGGAAAAAGAGTGGCCTGGCTGGGCATAGAGCTATGGTAGCAACCCAGGGAAAAAAGGAGAATTTATGGCCTTTGGAAGAAGGGGCAAGCCAATCATGAGGACTACAAAGATGTTGTGAGGCTATGTAGGGAGAAAATTAGAAGGGCCAAAGCCCAACTAGAACTTAACCTGGCTTCTGATGTTAAGGACCATAGAAAAAGTTTCTATAAATACATTAGCAATAAAAGGAGGACTAAGGATAATCTCCATCCTTTCTAAGATGGGGGGGAAACAGAGTGTCCTGGTTTGAGGTAAAGGAGAACCATTTTTCTGTTGAGTAATTTTAATTTGCAGCTAAGCCTCTTCTAACTAACTGAACTCTCTCAAATTAGCAGCATACTCTGCAGACATTGTTCACTCTCAGAGTGATAAGACCTGATTAGTTGTATGCCATGGAATGGTACGCAGACAGGCTCTTGCTTATACTTATTGCTCTAACACCCAAGGGCAGCTCACTTTGTTATTTGCCCCATTGGAGGGTCGGAAGCGCAGTGGGGTCCCACCCGCGGGGAGGAGCGGACAGGACAGGTGACCCAAAACTGACCAACAGGGTATTCTATCCCATCTGCCTCATGCTCAGTATAAAAGCTGAGGGATCAAAGGGTCGGGGCTCTTTCTTCAATGGCCAGTGTCTGAGGAGGACTCTGGCTGTTCATCTGCCTTTGATCCCGATACACGCATTCCTAAATCCAGATCCGGAATCCAGCTCCCGTCTGTTGCTGAGTCCAGCCTGGGACTTTCCCAGTGCCTGCCGGTGTCATGATCATCATCCTGGGAGCTTGATACTGGTTTTGTAATAGATTGTATATATTTCGTTATTTTCTTATTATATTTTCTTTTTATTATTTGATTATTAATATTTCATTAAAGTAGTTTAGTTTCTTTTGAACTCATAAGCTCTCTCTTGCTCTCATTTTCTCTTCTCTCCTCTGAAGGGAGATACTCTTACTTCTCTGAAGGGGAGAGAGGTAAAAGAGAGCATCTGTCATTCTTTTTAGTGGCCAGCCCAACCCAAACCATGACAGGGGTACTGGTGGATGAAAAGCTGGACATTAGCTGGCAATGTGCACTCGCAGCTCAGAAGGCCAACTGCATCCTGGGCTGCATCAAAAGAAGCATGGTCAGCAGGGCAAGGGAAGTGATTCTGCCCCTCTACTCCCCTCTGGTGAGACCCCACCTGGAGTACTGCGTCCAGCTCTGGAGCCCTCAGCACAGGAAAGACATGGACCTGTTGGAGCAGGTCCACAGAATTCACAGAATTCACAGAATTCACAGAATTCACAGAAT
>NW_009649213.1:2595-14404 GCF_000708025.1 Charadrius vociferus | reverse complement strand
TTGTGGCCCTCCTCTGGACCTGCTCCAACAGGTCCATGTCCTTCTTATGTTGGGGACTCCAGAGCTGGACACGGTACTCCAGGTGGGGTCTCACGAGAGCTGAGTAGAGGGGCAGAATCGCTTCCTTTGACCTGCTGGCCACGCTTCCTCTGATGCAGCCAAGGATATGGTTGGCCTTCTCAGCTGCGAGCACACATTCACAGAATTCACAGAATTGTTAGGGTTGGAAGGGACCTCTGGAGATCATCTAGTCCAACCCTCCTGCCAGAGCAGGGTCACCTACAGCACGTTACACAGGACAGCGTCCAGGCGGGTTTTGAATGTCTCCAGAGTGGGAGACTCCACCACCTCTCTGGGCAGCCTGTTCCAGTGCTCCACTACCCTCAAAGTAAAGAAGTTCCTTCTCATGTTAAGATGGAACTTCCTATGTTCAAGTTTATGCCCATTACCCCTCGTCCTATCACTGGGTGCCACTGAAAAAAGACTACTCCCATCCCCCTGGCATCCTCCCATTAAGTATTTGTATGTATTAATAAGATCCCCCCTCAATCTTCTTTTCTCTAGACTAAAGAGACCCAAGTCCCTCAGCCTTTCCTCATAAGAAAGGTGCTCCAGTCCCCTAATCATCTTTGTTGCCCTTTGCTGGACCCTCTCCAGCAGTTCCCTGTCTTTCTTGAACTGGGGAGCCCAGAACTGGACACAGTACTCCAGATGCGGTCTCACCAGGGCAGAGTAGAGGGGGAGGATGACCTCCCTCGACCTGCTGGCCACACTCTTCTTGATGCACCCCAGGATGCCATTCGCCTTCTTGGCCGCCAGGGCACATTGCTGGCTCATGGTCATCCTGTTGTCCACCAGGACTCCCAGGTCCCTCTCCACAGAGCTGCTCTCCAGGAGGTCAGCCCCCAACCTGTACTGGTGCATGGGGTTATTCCTCCCCAGGTGCAGTACCCTACACTTACCCTTGTTGAACTTCATAAGGTTTCTTTCTGCCCAACTCTCCAGCCTGGCGAGGTCACGCTGTAAGGCAGCACAGCCTTCTGGCGTGTCAGCCACTCCTCCCAGTTTTGTGTCATCAGCAAACTTGCTGATGGTACACTCTATCCCTTCATCCAGATCATTGATGAATATGTTGAACAAAACTGGGCCCAGTACTGACCCCTGAGGGACACCACTTGTTACTAACCTCCAACTAGACTCTGCGCCACTAACCACAACCCTCTGAGCTCTATCTGTAAGCCAGTTCTCAATCCACCTCACTGTCCATTCATCTAAGCCACACTTCCTAAGCTTTCCTGTGAGGATGATGTGGGAGACAGTGTCGAAAGCCTTGCCAAAGTCAAGGTAGACAACATCCACTGCCCTCCCCTCATCCACCCATCTAGTTACTTTGTCATAGAAGGCTATCAGATTAGTCAGACATGACTTCCCCTTGGTGAATCCATGTTGACTACTTCTGATAATCTTCTTTTCATCCAGGTGCTTTGAGATGACTCCCAGAACAAGCTGCTCCATCATCTTCCCAGGGATGGAGGTGAGGCTGACCGGCCTGTAGTTTCCCGGGTCATCCTTCCTGCCCTTTTTGAAGACTGGAGTGACATTGGCTATCCTCCAGTCCTCAGGCACCTCACCTGTCCTCCAGGACCTTTCAAAGATAATGGAGAGAGGCCCAGCAATGACTTCCCCCAGCTCCCTCAGCACCCGAGGGTGCATCCCATCAGGCCCCATGGATTTATGTATATCCAATTTATCTAACTGATCTTTAACGTGCTCCTTGTCAACCAAGGGATAGTCTTGCTTTGCCCAGACTTTCTCTGTTACCTGCAAAGTCGGGGTCTCACAAGGACTGGCCCGAACAGTGAAGACAGAAGCAAAGAAGGCATTTAGCAACTCCGCCTTCTCTGCATCATCCGTCACCACAGCACCTGTCTCATTCAACAACGGGCCCACATTTTCCCTAGTTTTCCTTTTGTCTCCTATAAACTTAAAGAAACCCTTCCTGTTGGCCTTGACATCCCTCGCCAGGTCTTCCACCTGAGCCTTTTCAGAAGGTCCCTGCTCAGCCATGCAGGTCTCCTTCTCCCCTTGTGATTTCTTGTGGCCCTCCTCTGAGGTCCAGAGGAGGGCCACAAAGATGATCAGAGGGATGGAACACCTCTCCTATGAAGACAGGCTGAGCGATTTGGGGTTGTTCAGCCTGGAGAAGAGAAGACTCTGGGGAGACCTTATTGTGGTCTTTCAGTACTTAAAGTGGGCCAACAGGAAAGACGGGGACAAACTTTTTAGCAGCGCCTGTTGTGATAGGCCACGGGGTAATGATTTTAAACTAAAAGAGGGTAGATTCAGGCTAAATACAAGGAAGACATGTTTTACAATGAGGGTGGTGAAACACTGGAACAGGTTGCCCAGAGAGGTGGGATATGCCCCATCCCTGGAAACATTCAAGGTCAGGCTGGACAGGGCCCTGAGCAATCTGATCTAGTTGAAGACGTCCCTGCTCATTGCAGGGGGAATTGGACTAGATGGCCTTTAAAAGCCCTTTACAACCCAAACTATTCTATGATTCTATGACAACGTAGGCACTCAGTATCACCCCTTAGTTTTGACTGTATGACATAAAATACCTCACCATATTTGCCAGAAGGCAGGACTCTACATTTAAAATCAATGTTTTGTTTACCTCTTGTTTTGATTCCATTCTCCCTGGAGAGGGGTATTTTTCTGATCTTTTCTTTGTGTCATAATGCAGTATAGATGCAGCTGAATATTAGTATTCACATATACCCCATGTGAGTGAGTATACCAGTCCTCTTCTGTGCAAGACCTGAGAGCTGTCTTTCTTTAGTATCCATAAAGCAATATTTAATCTCTTTTTCCTGCTTATAATGTCAAGTGCTACTCTTGTATGTGATGCACATTGAAGAGGTTAGTAATTGTCAGTTTATTAGTACTACCCCATACGCTTCCACCAGGTACCATCAGAAGCACATTGGGTAGTGGAAACTACTATCATGTAGCATCTGTCCAGATAGTTCTATGGCTGTAAGTGGTACTGGTTATGAAACAAGGAAGATGGAAACTCTAGTTCTGGTTTGGGAATGTTTAGCAAAAGTTCTCACCTGCAGAACAGCTGTGCACAGCATCTTCACTCAGGATGTCTGTGCAACTACTTGGACTTATGTTTAGTCCTTCAAAAAATTCTGCACCATTTCTACATCTCTTGGACTGATGCCTGTTATGGTAGGGGAATGCTAGACTTGTTTGACTAAGCAGACAGCAAAACTTTGGTGGTGCTGTGGGATGCTGCTGCTGTAGACTCTTCGGCAATTGTGAAGTAACCCACATGCAGTATTTAAGGCCTGTAGTATTTATGGATGTTTATATCTAGACTGTCTTTTGCATGTGAGTATTTAAGATGTGATTTTTGGGATTTTTTTGCATTTGGATAAGTCTTTTGGTGCGTACATATAAACTGGTATGCAACAAGCATTGGTGGAGAAGGACTTACAGCTGCTGTGGTAGGAAAACTTCTTGCTCTCATTTAGAAGATGTTCATTTGAAGAATGAAGATGAAGGAGTAAATGACAATAGAAGTGGACTGCTTGGATCTTAGACAACACCTAAAACTGTCCATTCTAAAATGAGAAATAGCTTGTTTATGCATATAGCTATTTACTTAATCTCATGATCTAATTGGCATCATGGAGACGTGGTGGGATGGCTCCAATGACTGGAGTGTTGAAATGGACAGATACAGGCTCTTCAGGAAGGACAGGCAGGAGAGATGAGGAGGGGGTGTCACCCTCTATGTCAAGGACCAGCTGGAGTGCATGGAGCTCTGCCTGGGGATGGATGAGGAGCTGACCTAGAGCTTATGGGTCAAGATTAAAGGGAGGGAACGGACAGGTGATGTTACAGTGGGGGTCTGCTACAGGCCACCTGACCAGGAAGACCGAGTGGACAAGGCTCTCTATAGACAGATGGGAGCAGCCTCACATTCACAAGCCCTGGTCCTCATGGGGGACTTCAACCACCCCAATATCTGTTGGAGGGACAACACAGCAGGGCATAAACAATCCAGGAGGTTCCTGGAATGCATCAATGATAACTTCCTTCTCCAAGTGATAGAGGAGAAAACAAGGAGAGGTGCCATGCTGAACCTTGTTCTCACCAACAAGGAGGGGCTGCTGGGGAATGTGAAGTTTAAGGGCAGTCTTGGCTGCAGTGACCATGAGATGGTGAAGTTTGAGATGCCACCTTAGGGTGGCGAGGAGGGCACACAGTAAGCTTGCTACCCTGGACTTCAGGAGAGCAGACTTTAGCCTCTTGAGGGATCTGCTTGCTGGAGTACAGTGGGATAAAGCCCTGGAAGGAAGAGGGGCCCAAGAAAGCTGGTTAATATTCAAGGACAACCTCCTCCAAGCTCAGAAGCAATACATCCCGACAAAGAGGAAGTCAGGCAAAAACGCCAGTAGGCCTGCATGGATGGACAAGGAGTTCCTGAACAATCTCAAACAGAAAAAGGAAGCCTACAGAGGGTGGAAGCAAGGACAGGTAGCCTGGGAGGAATACAGAGAAATTGTGCAAGCAGTCAGGGATCAGGTTAGGAAAGCCCAGATAGAAGTAAATCTGGCCAGGGGCATCAGGGGCAGCAAGAAAGCCTTCTATAGGTATATCAGTGACAAAAGGAAAACTAGGGAAAATGTGGGCCCACTCAGGAAGGAAATGGGAGACCTGGCCACCTGGGACATGGACACGACTGAGATACTCAATGACTTCTTTGCCTCAGTCTTTACTGGGAAGGGCTCTAACCACACCACCCAAGGTGCAGAAAGCAAAGGCAGGGACTGGAAGAATGAGGTACCGCCCGCTGTAGGAGAAGACCAGGTTCAAGACCATCTGAGGAACCTGAAGGTGCACAAGTCCATGGGACCTGATGAGATTCATCCACAGGTCCTGAGGGAACTGGTAGATGAAGTTGCCAAGCCACTATCCATCATATTTGAGAAGTCGTGGAAGTCCAGTGAAGTTCCCACTGACTGGAAAACGGGAAACATAACCCCCATTTTCAAAAAGGGTAAAAAAGAAGACCCGGGGAACTACAGGCCGGTCAGTCTCACCTCTGTGCCCAGCAAGATCATGGCAGATCCTCCTGGAAACTGCGAAGGCACATGGAAAATATAGAGGTGATTGGTAGCAGACAACATGGCTTCACTAAGGGCAAATCGTGCATGGACATATTTGGTGGCCTTCTATGACAGCGTTACAGCATTGGTGGATAAGGGGAGAGCAACAGATGTCATCTACCTGGACTTGTGCAAAGCATTTGACACTGTTCCGCATGACATCCTGGTCTCTAAATTGGAGAGACATGGATTTGTCCGATGGGCCACTCAGTGGAAAGGAACTGGCTGGACAGTCTCACTCAAAGAGTTGTGGTCAACGGCTCCATGTCAAGGTGCTGAGCCATGACAAGTGGTGTTCCTCAGGGGTCAGTACTGGGACCGGTGCATCTTTGCTGGTGACGCGGATGTTGGGATAGAGTGCACTCTCACCGAGTTTGCCAATGACACCAAGAGGTGTGGAGCGGTCGACACACTGGAGGGAAGGGATGCTATCCAGAGGGACCTGGACAGGCTGGAGAGGTGGGCCTGTGTCAACCTCATGAAGTTCAACAAGGCCAAGTGCAAAGTCCTGTATGTGGGCTGGGGCAATCCCAAGCGCAATACAGGCTGGGCAGAGAATAGACTGAGAGCAGCCCTGAGGAGAAGCTCAACATGAGCCAGCAATGTGCATTTGCAGCCCAGAAGGCCAACCGCATCCTGGGCTGCATCAAAAGAAACATAGCCAGCAGGTTGACAGAGGTGATTCTGCCCCTCTACTCTGCTCAGGTGAGACCCCACCTGGAGTACTGCATCCAGCTCTGGAGTCCTCAGCACAAGGAGGACATGGACCTGTTGGAGCGTTTCCAGAGGAGGGACACGAAGATGATCGGAGGGCTGGAGCACTTCTCCTATGAAGACAGGCTGAGAGAGTTGGGGCTGTTCAGCGTGGAGAAGAAAAGGCTCCGGGGACACCTTATAACAGCTTTCCAGTGTCTGAAGGGGGCCTACAAAAAGGGTGGAGAGGGACTTTTTACAAGGGCATGTAGTGATAGGATGAGGGGGGATGGCTTCAAACTGGAAGAGGGGATATTTAGAATAGATATCAGGAAAAAAAGTCGCTATGAGGGTGGTGAGGCACTGGAACAGTTGTTGAGACCCCGTCCCTGTGTTTAAGGCCAGGCTGGACGTGGCCTTGGGCAACCTGTTCTAGTGGGAGGTGTCCCTGCCCAGGGCAGGGGGGTTGGAACTAGATGATCTTCAAGGTCCCTTCCAACCTAAACCATTCTATAATACTACTTCCTCTCCTCATCAAGGAGGGTGACTAGAGAGGGGGGTTAGAAATGAAAATACACTAAATACTTGGCACTGCCTGTCCCAAGCAACTGAATAAGCAATTCTGAGTAATAATAAAATAGAAATTGATAGATATGAAGGGTAGGTTTTCAAATCCTTGCTCCATAGGAGGCGTAAATTGCAATACTAACTCACTAGGGTACTGGTTATGAAAACTGAGGTGTGGCAGATGCACCCGCCCTGACAAAGCCTTGACAAAGATCAGATAAGGTCTGACAAAAGCCCATGAAAACCTAACAAAGACCTGACAAAAAACTTCCTGCCATAGCTCTTGTTACACCCACACAGTAGTGATCATTTTGGTTGAAAGGTGAAGAAGTTGGGTTCTTTGGCCAATGGGAGGGCTATATCACCATATATGACCACAGGTCAGCTTTGAATTGGGTATAAACGGGGCTCCAGAAGAGAGCCATTTTGAGTTGGTCTCCCTCAGAGCAGCGGGTCTGCAGTCAGGGACTCTCCCCATGGGTTGGGACGCCATTCCACAGTTCACCTTCTGTACAGATTGGGACATCTCATCTTATATAGGTGAGTGATTATGTGCATTTTGGGTCATTGACCATAAACCTTAAGAATTCTTAAGTCGGCAGTGTAGTATTAACTCTAGAGCGACATCCTGAACCTGTGGATTGTTAATGTTTGTTGGAGTCTCAAAGCAGTTTTGGTTAGAGTAAAATTTAGTTTGATTTTGTTGTCTTGTAAAAATAAATTCCAGTTTTAGTTTGTTAGTCTGTTTGGGATGGTTTTGTGAGGTTCTGTGACAGAAGGTACAGATGTTGTCAGTTGTCCGATGACTGAACTAGAGGACTGAACTGATCTGCATCAAAACTGAAGACTTGGAAAGTTAGAGGCCTATATCACATATATATATGTGTGTGTGTGTAAAGTCAAATACTTCAAGACTTACTATCGCAACCTCCTTTGGTTGAAGGATTGCTGTTCCATATTTAATCAGTCCCTTGTGAACTTAAGTCTCTTTCCTTCCAGATTGCCCCGTGTGCATGCACTACTCCAAATGCATATTTAGAATCTGTGTAAGTGTTAACTCTTTTTTCCCTTGCTGACCTCTAAAGCGTATGTTAGTGCAATCAATTTTGCTTTCTGATCAGATGTATTGCTGGGCCAAGATTTTAGCCTCTAAGCCCAAGTAGATGTTACCACTGCATATCCGGCTTTTCATTGTCCTTTCAGCATAAAGCTACTCCCTTCAGTGAATAGCTTCAGTTCTGCATCTGGCAGGGGTTCATCTCGCAGATCAGATCTGCTAGAATACACTTGTTCAATAGTGGTTAGACAATCATGATGTAGTTCACTGGATTCAGAAATTGGAAGCAGAGTGGCAGGATTTAGAGCATCTTTTTCCAACAGCACAGCCTGATATTTAACTTGGGGAGATCCAATGATGCTCGTTATTTTCAAGGAGAGAAGAAACAGCATGAGGCACAAACACAGTAAATGGTTGACCGAAGGTCAGTTTCTGGGATTCTTCAATCAAGCTTACAGTAGCCGCTACTGCTCTTAAACAAGCAGGCCAACCTTTACTGACTTCATCTAATTGTTTGGAGAAGTATCCCACCAGTTTTTTCCAGCTTCCCAATGTTTGTGTCAGAACTCTTAATGCGACTTGTTGTCGTTCATGTATGTATAATTGAAAAGGTTTTCTCAAATTCGGAAGTCCCAAAGCAGGAGCTTCCATGAGTTTCCTTTTAATTTCATCAAAACTTCCTGCACTCAGGTGTCCATTCTAGATCTCCCTCAGGCCCTTTTATAGCAGCATACAATGGTTTGGCAATTAGTCCAAAATTGGGAATCTATAAGCAACATCATCTGACCATTCCCAGAAACCCTCTTAATTGCTTCTTTGATGTAGGCACAGCAATTCTACAAATCACCTCTTTTCTCTCAGTACTTCTTAGAAACTCGATATCCTGCCAGGTCCAGAAAATTAAGCAAACTGATGGTAGCTTCCAAATGTGCTTCATAACTGTCAGAACCAATCAGTAAATCATCTACATATTGTAACAATGTTACAGCATCATGGTAATTTTGCCATTGTTCTAGCTCTTTGGCTAGTACATTACCAAACAAGGTGGGGCTGTTCTTAAATCCTTGGGGAAGGACAGTCCAGCAGAGTAGTGTCTTTCGTCTGGTAGTCGGAACTTCCCACTCAAAGGCAAAGTTGGTCCACAGGTATGCAGAAGAAGGTGTCCTTTAAATCCAATACTGTAAAATAAGTATTACTGTTAGGGATTGTAGCAAGGAGGGTGTATGGATTTGGAACCACAGAACGGACATCTACTGTCCTTGCATCAACTTCTCATAAGTCCCACACCAGTCTATATTCTGAAGAATGGGGTTTCTTTACAGGTAAAATTGGAGTATTAAATTCCAATTGACACTCCTGTAACAGTCCATATTTTAAAAAGGAGTTTATTATTGGTTCTAATCCTTTATGGGCCTCTAACTTAATGGGATACTGTTTTCTCCTTACCGGTTGAGCTCCTGGTTTCAGTTCAGTTTTTACTGGAGTCACATTCTTTGCTTGTCCAGGTATCTTTGATGCCCACACGAGAGGCATGACTGCATTCAATATTCACTTCTTCATTAGGATTCTTTTAGGTTAACAAACATATCTGGGCTTTCCAAGCAGTTTCTGGAGGAATATGTAACTGAACAGAGTCTTCAGTAAAAGTTAGTTGTGCATTCAGTTTACAAAGTAAATCCCGTCCAAGCGAGGGGAGGGGGCATTCTGGCATATAGATGAATTAATTAACTAATTTAGTATCTCCAATTGAACATTCCGTAGGCTGTAAAAATGATCTTAAAGTCTTTTTTCCTGTTATACCAACAATGCTTATTTTAGTTTTACTCAAGGGCCTCTTACAGCTAATTATGACAGAGTATGTGTCCCCACTGTCAATTAAAAAATCTATTATTTCATTCCCCAGCTTAACTGAAACCAGAGGATCGGCTGGGGAAACTTTAATAAGTTCCTCTGGTCCCCTTGAATCCAACCTGATCTCTGCCATGAACCTCATGACTTCTTCAATCTTTCTGTGAGGACAATCCTTTTTCCAATGTCCCTCTTGCCTACAATATGCACACTGATTCGGCCCCAAAGGAACGGCACAATGATTTCTGTTATAATTCACACAGCTCCTTCCTCAGTCCCAAAATCCACTCCGCATATTTCCTCTACCTACCCGTGTTTCTTGCCCTCCGGACAAGGCAGCCAGCAAAGAAGCCTGCAGCTTTGCTCATCCTCATTTCTCCTTCTCTTCCATTTCTTCCTGATTCTTATACACCTTATATGCAATTGACAATAGCTGTGAGTCTGTCATGTTGTCTGTGCCCTCCACTTTCTGCAATTTGTTTCTTATATCTGCTGCCACCTGGCCAATAAACAACATGCTAAATAACTTTAAATTACTAATATCCTCCAGATCCAGATCTGTCCATTTCCAAGCCGCTTCACATAATCTCTCATAAAAAGCTGCTGGTGTTTCCTTATCCCCCTGCCTTACCTCACACAGTTTAGACAAGTTTTTAGGTTTCTGAACTCCATATTTAATCCCATATAAAATTTATGTCTGATATTCCTTTACCCTTTGTAATCCTTCACTTGTATTTGGATCCCACCCCAGATCCTCTTTTAGGAGATACATATTGGCATTAGGCACACCTCCCATGCTGTTGGGTCAGTCCCTCTCTAGCCTTTTCTAAAACCATTTTCTTTTCCTCGGTGGTAAACAAACATTCTAGGAGAGCCTGTATATATATCCAATTGGGATTATGAGTCATCATTATAGTCTTAACAGTACTATGCATATTCTCTGGGTTACTTCGGTAAGGTCCGATCGCCTGTTTCCAATTCAATAAATCAGAGGTAGTAAAAAGTACATGCACGTATACTGGCATTCCTTCAGGCCCTACAGCCTGTCTGAAGGGAGCTTGAATTATGGGTCTCTGTCCCCTTGTTCTTCCAGATACGGGGCTTGTAATTTCATCTTTCTTATCACTTAAATTGTCAGATTTTGGTTGGCTTGGGGGAGCTACCAATAGCTGTATATCTTCATCAGCTTCTTTTGGTATAACAAGCATTTTCCCTTTTACTCCCTTTCTTATTTAATGTATATATTCTGATTTGATGCTTAGAATTCACCAGACCACATTTTTTCCACACATTCCAATCATTTAACACAAAGAACATATCCACATAAGGTATTTCATCCCATTTTTCATTTCTCTGACAAAACAACATTCATTGCAATATAGTATGATATTTTAAGGATCCATTTTCAAGCCAATTTTCACCCTCTTCTAATTGATGTTGTGGCCACCATTGATTACAATATCGTATTAACTTATTTTTTGTCATGGGATCCCCTCCAAATGTATTCCAATTTTGCAGGATGCATCCTAGAGGAGAGTAAAGGGGCGTCTCTTGGGAAGCAGCAGCACCCATTTCAGTACCAAAACAGATTTCCTAACTCAAAGTCTCTTAAACAAACCAAAACGAGGGACGCCTCCCGTCGTTACCAAATTTAAGCTCCTGGTGTGGGCCTCTCCCGCCCGCTGTTGAGAGCTAATTGAACCAAATCAAACCAACGTGTACACGAACTAAAACAAGGGACATCTCCCTTTGTTACCTGCAAAAGAGGTCTAAGTCCCGATTCTCCCGAAACACAGAGACTATGTTTAGAGAGGAGACATTGCTTTATTCTGGCCAGGGTGCACAGTGGAATATTTCCACAAATCACGCACACCCCATGCCGGCTTTCGTCATATTTATACACAAAAGTTACAAGGTAGCACACTCCCAGTTATAATGATTGGTTAGTAATTTACATATGATTATAATATTGGTTATGTCATTCTCCTCAGTTACTGTGCCTGCGCAAGGGAAGGGTCTTCACATGGGCAAGGGTTGTCTTGGCCTATGGGCGTGATTTTTATTAGTATAATGAAGGTAGTTCAGATAAGGACACACAGAATTTTCACTTTTCTGCCAAGTTGGCTAGGCCTTTCAAAACATGGTAGATTAGTAGCATCCTCAAGGTGCGTATGCTCGTCTGCTCCAGGATGTTTTAATTCAGAGTAAGACAATATCACCTGCTTTCCTTGATTAGGTGTTCTTTTTCATACGACGCAAGGATAGAAACCTCATTATCCATGAGAACGTCTCAGAAAGTTCCTCTATTAATTACAGAATCACAGAATCACAGAATGGTCAGGGTTGGAAGGGACCTCTGGAGATCATATACTCCAACCCCCCCGCCAGAGCAGGGTCACCTACAGCAGGTTGCACAGGACAGCATCCAGGCGGGTTTGGAATGGCTCCAGAGTGGGAG
>NW_009649213.1:0-1982 GCF_000708025.1 Charadrius vociferus | reverse complement strand
GCCTACACAGTGCAGTTTATTTAAACAACAGATACACAAGTTCTTTTGGATTGCCGGTGATAGTTAGTGACTGCAAAGCACGTGCGAATACTAAAGATGTTAGTAATATAGCTCGGTTACAAATGCGCTAAGTTATAAAACAACTCTATAGAGATTTCTAAGTTTCCCGGGGAAGCACTTGGTATAGCCAAGTGTTCAAATCTTACCCACAAGTGTCCTTATGGGGGGGAAGAGAGGCTCAGCCCGTCAGCTGATCCCAGAAGTCAAGGCAGTCTTTAGGTTTGTTCAGATTAAGTTTAGTTCAAATAATGATTTTTAGAAACTTAAGTGTTTATAGGGTCAACATGCTAATAGTCATAGTGGACATAACTGCATCCTTAATGCAAGATAGTAATTCCTTCCTTTTTCATTACTATTGTATAAAGTATTAGTATGTTACAGATATTGGTAGGCAGCAGTGTGACTGTTCACTCAACTCCTGCTTAGATTTTGGCTAACCCAGCTCATGCTAAAGCCTGATGTATTCTGAGAGCAGCACGATTAGGTCAAAGCAAGAGCACCACCTAGGCAGAACAGGTAGCCAGAAAGAGGTAAAGGGCTATTATCACCTGCAGATTGCTGTCTCCTGCAGCCATTATCTTTTGTCTGGCAGTTTCCTCAGAATCCACTAACTTATGGAAATGGTATAGACCAAACCTCCAAGCTTGAGAGTATAAAACATCAGTTTACCCAAAATGCTTCTGAAGCAGTTCTAAGGGCAGCTAGATTGTTAAGGTGTTTGTGCTTCCTGGTGTGACAAAGGAATACCTCCACCATGATGGAGGAGGAAGAATGAGTACTCTCATTATAAGATCATCTATGTAAGGGATAACTGAAGAGGAATGCTGTCTGAATGAAAGTTGACTTTTGCCTGTGGCATCTGGTAAATAAATATCATGTGATAAGCTGTGGTTGTGTAATAAGTAATTTAGCAAAAGAATTCAGCTAAGATGGGTGCATGCTTGCGATGCATTTTTAAAAGGGATAGTGTTAGATAGGATATCAGATGAAAGCAACAGTTGGAAGTACCGAACCATTGCAAAACAAAGGGTGGTGTAGTTAGCTAAGATAACCACAGAAGTGTAAAGAATAAAGATACCACAAGAAGGACATGGTGATAAAGACTTCGAGCCTCCCTCCAATGACCACCAGGAAGACCCCTGAGGAAGCATATGCCTGCGCAGCTAGAAGGGAGGGGCCATGTTCAGGGGCGGGTTGCATTCCAAGAACTCATTGACTATGTAATTGGGGGTGGGTTGCATTTCAAGAACTCATTGATTATGCAAATTATTTTTGAAGAAGAAACATGAATAAGTATAAGGAATACGAAATAAAAACAAGCGTTTGTAAAGGGGAAAACGAGCCACAGGAGGAGAAATCCCCTGTGTAACTCCCAGCACTGTAATAAATATTCTTTGCTCCACCGAATTTGCCCCTACTAAAATTCAATATAGTGAGCGCGTTTCTCACAGTTGTAAGCAGTGCTTTAGTTAGCACCATCCTTTTTGACTGTTCATCTCTTGAAGGCCTGTGTAGGATTCTCCTTTTTCCCCTCCAGAGAGTAATGAAATAGTGCCACAAGAATGGTTCTGCGAGCATATATGTCAGTAACACATTTTATTGCAAGCATGTATGTGGAACTCTTTCTGAGAGGGCTAGAAAATGTAGTGTATTACAAAAAGCTGCAGGGAAGTAATCAGTTTGTGCACCCTCTTATTGATCAAAGGTTTTTGTACAGCTGTCTAGAAAACAATAGAGACTCTATCTTTTTAAAAAATGCACATATGGCTATTTATCAATCCTTGCAAGGCAGAGGATATATAAGTAATTGCTGTGATGGTTACTTACACATAAATGAAGTAACTTGATCTTAAAGCAAAAATAAGCCACATAATAGACTAAGCCGCTCAGGTTTTTTTTGAAGAGAGGACCCGATGGAAACA
>NW_009649212.1:130700-148483 GCF_000708025.1 Charadrius vociferus | reverse complement strand
ACTGTCAAAAGCCTTGCTGAAGTCAAGCTAGACACTGTCCACTGCTCTCCCTCCATCCACCTAGCCAGTCATTCCATGATAGAAGGCTATCAGATTGGTCAAATATGATTTCCCCTTCGTGAATCCCTGAACTAGGACTCCCTGTAGGAGAGCAAGAGAACATCTGGAGTCACTGGAGACATCCAGGGTAAGGCTGACCTAAGAAACCATGGTGGGGCAAGGCATCATCCAAAAAAACCCCATGGCCAAATGTGTCAAAGGCATGTCACTAGTAAGGAAGACTGAGAGCTGGCTCACCATTTGGAGATCCGTTTAGGAGAATATTTGACTATCTTTGTAAGAGCATCTGTAACACAAGGCATGGGCAGTCTGGAGGGAGGAGCTAGATGACTGAGTTCACACGTGTGGATCTGAGGGAGCTGGGCAGGAGAGACTTGTAGGGAGCAATTATAAATAGCATGTTGAATGGGAAATAGGAGTACGGGGCAATTAATTCAGGAAGAAAGTGAAACCTCTGGAATTTTAAAGGAGCAAAAAGCTAAAATGTATAATGAAAAGTATTCCACAAATAAGAAGGAAAAGTATGTAAGTGTTGGTGTGAAGGAGACTGGTGGCACAAACAAAAGGATAAGAGGAGCAGAACAGCAGAGAAATTAATCTCTGTTGGGATAGGAGCGTTGCAGTGCCACAGAACAAGGATGGTGGCAGTCACAGACTCATTTCTCAGTTTTCAATGTGCTGTCTGTACACCCCACATAACTCATCCTGCATTCAGAAAGCAGTGCTATGCTTTTGGGGGAAAAATAAAAAAGAAAGAAAAGAGAAAGGTAGTTATTTCCAAGTAATAAAAATGTAATCAGTTTGAGTGAGCAGGTAGGTGAACAGAGCATGCATATTCCTTCCCTGGTGTCCAGCTACTGACACGGAATCATAGAATGGTTGGAGTTTGAAGGGACCTTAAAGATCATCTAGTTCCAACACCCCTGCTGTGGGAGGGGGCACCTCCTACTAGACCAGGTTGCTCAAAGACCTGTCCAACCTGACCTTGAACACCTCCAGGGATGGGGCCTCCACAACTTCTCTGGGCAACCTGGGCCAGAGTCTCACCACCCTCACAGGAAATAATTAATAATAATTAATAATAATATCTAATCTAAATCTGCCCTCTTTCAGTTTAAAACCGTTACCCCTCATCCTGTTGCTACACTCCCTGATAAAAAGTCCCTCTCCACCTTTTCTGTTGGCCCCCTTTAAGTAATGAAAGACTGCTATAAGGTGTCCCCAGAGCCTTCTCTTCTCCCAGTTTAACAACTCCAACTGCCTCAGCCTGTCATCATAGGAGAGGTGCTTCAGCCCTCTGATCATCTTCATGGCCCTCCTCTGGCCTTGCTCCAACAGGTTGATGTCCTTCTTATATTGGGGGCTCCAGAGCTGGATGCAGCACTGCGGCTGGGGTCTCATGAGAGCAGAGTAGAGGTGCAGAATCCCCTCCCTCACCCTACTGGCCACACTGCTTTTGATGCAGCCCAGGATGAGTTTTGCTTTCTGGGCTGCCAGCACACATTGCTGGGTCATATGCAGCTTTTCATCCACCAACACCCACAAGTCCCTCTCCTCAGGGCTGCTCTCAGTCCATTCCCCACCCGGTCTGTATTTGTGCATGGGATTGGCCCAACTCACGTGCAAGGACCTTGCACTTGGCCTTGTTGATTTTCACGAGGTTTGCATAGGCCCACCTCTTCAGCGTGTCCAGGTCCCTCTGGATGGCATCCCTTCCCTCCAGCATGTTGACTGCTCTTCACAGCTTGGTGTCATTGGCAGACTTGCTGAGGATGCACTCAGTCCCATTGTCCATGCCCACGACAAAGGTGTTGAACAGTACAGGTCCCTGAGGAACGCCACTTGTCACTTGCTGCCACTTGGACATCAAGACATTGACTGCAACCCTTTGTGTGTGGCCATCCAGCCAGTTCCTTATCCACCAAGTCATCCATCTGTCAAATCCATGTCTCTCCAGTTCAGAGACAAGAATGTCATGTGGGACAGTGTGAAATGCCTTGCACAAGTCCAGGTAGATGATATCAGTTGCTCTTCCCTTAGCCACCAACACTGTAATGACATTGTAGAAGGCCACCAAATTTGTCAGGAATGATTTGCCCTTATTGAAGCCCTGTGGACTGTCACAAATGACCTCCTTATTTTCCATGTACCTTAGCAGAGTTTCCAGGAGGATCTGTGCCATGATCTTGCTGGGCACAGAGGTGAGACTGACTGGCCTGTAGTTCCCCAGGTCTTCCTTTTTTCCCTTGTTAAAAATGGGGGTTATGTTTCCCCTTTTCCAGTCAGTGGGAACTTTACTAGGCTGCCGTGACTTTTCAGATATGATGGGTAGTGCCTTAGAAACTTCATCCGCCCATTCCTTCAGGACCTGCAGATGAATCTCATCAGGTCTCATGGACTTGTGAAACTTCAGGTTCACTTCAGACCGGAAGGACTGACGAAAAAACTACCTGTGGCCCAGAATCCCTGCTGCTCCTATGGCTCTATAAACCTTCTTGATAGTCCTCAGGCTGCCCCGGCTGTTTCACTGGTGCCCACGTGAAACAACAGCAGCAGATAACAGTCAGAGGACTGTACAGGCTTGGTAGTCTTCCTGTGACATCCCTGATAGGAGCCCCACGGTTAGCAGCACACCTCCCTAGAGAGCACGTCAGCTCAGTAGATGGGTGCCTCCATACCTTTCAGAAGAGAGTTGCCTATGACTATCACCTGTCACCTTTTCTTATTTGTGCTGGTTGTTATCCGTGGAGCAGATCGAGTTGCTTTACCCAGCTCCAGCGCCTCTCCTGATGCAGTAGGTTTTTCTTCTCCACTCTGCAGAGCGGTGAAGCAGTTCTGCAAGGGCACCTCAGGCGTCAGGGGAAGAGTCCTCCTCCTGCTGGTCCTTGCCATCACAAGCTTCCATGTGATGGAACTGCCCCCCTGCCCTTCTGTGTGTGCCGGAGTGGGAGGTTTTGGCTGGCTGGCTGTGGGTTGTGGGCCCACTGCAGACTGGACTTGGAACCATCTATCTGTCTCCTTCTCAGCTCTTCCATTAGGAAGAGCACTTCCAGCAGCTTGGTGGAGGTCATCCTTTCTCTCTACTTAGCCCTTCTACAATTTGTCTTGTTGACTTCCCTCAGGGTTCTCTGCTATACCACCTCACTCATACTGCAGTCAAAGCTGCCCTCCACATCTTTCACCAGACCTGTCTTCTCTTCCTGTGAAAAACATCTGGGAGAGCATTCTCACCATGCCAGGTATTCCACCTTCCCTTCCCTGTAACTGAGGTCTTCTAGTCCATGGTATTCAGAGTCCCCAGTGATTACCAGGGCCTAAAATTGCATCCCTTCCTCCAGCTGCCTAGAGGACAACTCATCCTCTTCCCAACCTTCCTCAGGCAGTTCAGTTCAGGTCCTGACCAAAAGACTATTGAGAAGCTAGTGATCCATGTAACAGTAAACTTGAGTAGACCCAGGCCTGTGCTATGCTGTGGTCTGTGTACAGCTTGGCCTTCAGCCTGCATTGTGCAGATCATATTCCTGGGTTGCAGAATAGATTTGATTGCAGTGAGAAGTCTTCAGGAAGCTCCCACCTGATACCAGTGATTAGGTCAACTGTATGTCCTTACCTTTATCTAAAACGGCCACAACAATTTCACATGTGAACAGCCTCTTTTGGTGACATTAGAAACGATGACTTGGATTTTTTTCCTTCAAAGAAAACACTGAAAGTGATCACAGGAGCAAAATGGGATAATCCTTCTGCAGGTGGAATCTGCAAGACTTGCTGCACCAGCTGACTAGACAGAAGTAACCTCACAGGGACAGGGACCTCAATTCAAGGAAGCACATCCCAGTGCTGCATTCAGGTGGTTTCTCAGGGAAAGTTACGTTCAACATGAAGTGACTTTGAGACACAGTCTGTCCCACAAGCCTTCACAGCACCCCCCAGAAATAGCTGATGGCATTTGTTTTCACTTGGGTTCATTTTACCACATGCCTATTTCTCATCTCATAGAATCACAGAACAGGTTAAGTTGGAAGGAACCTTTAAAGATCATGTAGCTTAATGCCCTTGCTGCAGGCAGGGACATCTTTCATTAGGCCCAATAGCTTAAAGCCCCATCCGACCTGACCTTGGACACTTCCAATGATGGGGCATTCACAGCGTCTTCAGGTAACCTTTGCCAGTCTTTCACCTCCCTTATTGTAAAACATCCCTTCGTTATGTCCAACGTAAATCTACCCTCTTCCAGTTTAAAACCAGTGCCCCTTGTCCTGTCACTACAGGCCCTGGCAAAAATCTCTATCAGTCTTTCTTCATAGCAGAGATGTTCCAGCCCTCAGATCACTTTTGAGGCCCTCCTCTGGACCCACTCTAACATGCCCATGTCTTTCTTGTGCTAAGGACTCCAGAGCTCAATGCAGCACTCGAGATGAGGTCTCATGAAAGCAAAGAATAGAATCATAGAATCAACTGGGTTGGAAGGGGCCTCCAAGATCGTCAAGTCCAACCAAAGAAGAGAGGGAGAAGCCCCTCCCTCTGCCTGCTGGCCACGCTTCTTTTGTTGCAGCCCAGGATATGCTTGGCTTTCTGAGCTACAAGTGTACATTGCTAGTTCATATCCAATTTTTCATCCATCAGTATCCCCAAATCATTCTCTGCAGAGATGCTTTCAGTATATTCACCCCCAGTCTGTATTGTTACCAGGGATTGCCCCAGCTCAGGTGCTTGACCATGCACTTGACTGTGTTGAACTTCATGGGGTTTGTGCGGGCCCATTCCTCAAGCCTGTCAAGGTCTGCCACTGAATTACATCCTTTCCCTCTAGAGAATCAACTGCACCTCAGGTTGGTGTCCTCTGAAAACTTGCTGAGTGTGCACTCAATCCCACTAAGTCATTGATGAAGATATTAAGTAGTATTGGTTCCAGTATGGACCCTTGAGGGACACCACTCGTTACTAATTTCCACTTGAACATTGAGTTATTCACTTCAACTCTTTGGACATGCCCATCCAGGCAATTCCTTATAAATCTAACTGTCCATCCATAAAACCCATACCTTTCCAGTTTAGTGGCAAGAATGTTAGGGGAGACTGTATGAAAGGCCTTACACAATTCTTAGAAGATGACATCTAGAGCTCTCCCCTTTTCCGCTGACGCAGTTAATCCATCATAGAAGGCCAATAGTTTAGTCAGGCATAATCTGCCTTTGATGAAACATGTTGGCTCTCTAATCATCTCTCTCTCTTCCATGTTGCAACATATTTTCCAGGAGGTTCTGCTTCATAATCTTACATCTATACAATGCAAACATAGACTTTTGACCTAGACATTTGGTGTCCCTCTGTGGAGGGACAAACAACCTGTCTGAGCTGTGGTGAGAGGCCAGTACTGGAAATGGTGGTTGCAATTGTCTGGTCTGTGAAAATTGCATTGGAGCAGCTCCCCCAGGGTGTCCCGAGAACATGGGTACAGACCAGACCCTGTTCTGCTAGTCCTTCATATCTATTCCAGAAGGCCTGGCTGTGCAAGGACACAGCCACGTGCACTCACCCTGCACACTCACAGTTTAGCTATTTACTGGTGCTTTCCTCTCCTGGCATTTTCTTTGGCATGTTCTTGAGAGAAGCTTTGAAAGAAGACCTAAGCCTTCAGGCAGCAATCTCAGGTGATCCCCTTGTATGATGGAAATGTTGTTATGGAGGTCAGCTCTGACACAGAGGTGCCCATTGTCTGTCCCTGCCTGCCATCACAGGACTGCCACACAGCATTACTGTGACCAAGCTGCAAGAGGAATCCTTCCTTCACGAACAGAGCGGAGCATAGGCCAGTGGACTCCAGAGGAGAAGACTTTGATGTACTTGGGAGTCTGATACAAGTGGTGCCATTGGAAGCAGTTCTGACGGGTGAAGGAGCTCAGGAAATCTGATAGGCCCTAGAAAGCAGCCTCCTGCCAGGGCAAGAATGATCCTCAGGGCCATGCTGAGGATCCCCTCTGAGCAGGGATGGCACAGACTGTTTTCCATGTGCCTCCCTCACCTGGCCGTGGTCTGCATGTTTATCGGCACCAGCATGTTTGCTTACTTGAAGTCCCCCTCCATGTTCTTCTGATCCCCTGGTAGTTGCAGTTCTGTACTCATTGACACATCCAGCACTGAACGCCCTCATCTACAGCACGAGGAACCAGGAGCTCAAGGATGCACTGAAGAAGCTGCTTCAATCACTTGTCTCTTAGCAATAAGCTGCCTGTGTCTCTTCACAAGTTAGGAATTTCTTGTGCTTTGGGCATTTTATCTGTGATAGTCTTGTTCACCCAGGAATGTCTGCAGCCACTCCACTTCTCCAGAGGCATGAACCCAGGCTGTCAGACCTTTATAGGTGTGTCTGTTAAAACAATACAGCTGGCCTCCTCTTCCACATCTTTGTAATAAAGGGGATTTCCTCAGTGCTAGTGTCTTGAGCTTGGTCTCTTTTTCTTCCAAAGCTGATGTCAGGAGCAGGCTAAAGAAATTGCTTGCATGAGGCTATGCTGCTGTGCGTGGGTTATCCATGGGCTCATGGGAGGAGGGCATGGGGTGATGTGTTAAGGTCTGGGCTGAACTTTCACTTGTGCCTCTCTCTCTGGCCATTTCCAGCACTGTCCACTCACCCCAGGTCTGTGTTTGAGTTTTGCTGACAGGTCATCTCGATCTTCCTGCTGGGCTCTGTGCCTGTATCAGGGGAAGAGCCAGCCCTGGCTGGCCTCTCTCTTGGCTTAGAGCCTGGCAGACCCCACAAGCAGGGATGTCTGTGAAGCCCCACAGCCATCATTGCCAAGGTAGGGCAGGGGTTGGGAGCTGGAGGAGGCTGCCTGACAGGAGGACCATAGGTAGACAGGGCACCAAGGGCATTCATGGAGACCGTGCCGGTGAACTTTCCCCAACCCCTAACACACACTGTGCCATTGTCTGCCAGCGCAGTGGAGCTGCATGACCATGTGTGGGGCACCAGGTCTGGGTGCTGACAGGGGCCACCAAGCAGTTTCCAGGAGATGACAGCAAGAACAGGCTACAAACAAGAAATTTACATATGCTGCTTTTGGTGTTATTGTGGTTTAACCCTGGTAGACAGCTCAGCCCCACACAGTCACTCGCTCGCTCCCATGCAGTGGAATGGAGGAGAGAATTGGAAGGGTAAAAGTGAGAAAACTCATGGGCTGAGTTAAAGACAGTTTAATAAGTGAAGCAAAGCTCTGTGCGCAAGCAAATCAAATGGGGGCTTAATTCATTACTTCCCATCAGCAGGCAGATGTTTAGCCATCTCCAGGAAAGCAGGGCTCCATCATGCAATGGTTATGTGGGAAGTTAAATGCCATAACTCCAAACAGCTCTCTGGGTTTCAGCTCTACAAAGTCACAGCCAGCCTGGAGTCTTGACTAGAGACCCCAACAGCCTCTTTCCCACTAACCTTTCCATGGTCACGTGCCTTGCCATGTGTCCTATGAGAAGACATTAACCTGGAATTAAAAGTAAATACATCATAGGCTCATAGGACAATTCAGGGTGGAAAGGAGCTCAGGAGGTTTATAGTCAAAAATCCAGTGGGGACAGCTCTGAGGTCAGACCAGGTTGCTCAGTAAATGTCAGCATCCAGAGAAAGAGTTTACACATGAAAGCTACCATTACAGAAATGGAGATGAAGCATTTGACCAGGTCTGAACCAGGTCTGTCTATGGGTACGCCATGTCTCCTGAGATTCCTGGGAACATCCCTCTTCTTGTCCAGAGAATGGTGATTCTTCTGTATGTTTCCTGGCATATCTCCAAGACCATGGGGTGCTTTAGGCCATAAACAGGATTCAAAGAAAGCCTTTGACTTGAGTACTGTCAACTTAATTGCTAAAAGAGATGGAGATGGAGGGATCTCAGAGATTCCAGATTCCTGGTGAAAATTTGAGGCCTCCGAGAAAGGAGGTGAAGATAACAGTTTTGAAATAGCATAACCTTTAGATCATTTCACACATGAACGTTCTGTTCCCCCATTTCAGTCATTGACACCCAGAAACCTCACCCACTGTTCCTTCTCCTTTTCCCAAAATCTGATCAAGTGATGGGAAGAGAGGAAGCAGAACGGCCCTGGGCATCTGTGGATCAGCTGGAGTCTGGCACTTGGAGGGCAACGGCGTGGCATTCACTGGCCAGGCAAAGCAACACAGTGCCAATAGTTTGGAGGATCTTGGGGCAGCTTTCTAGCAGAGCTGCCAGGTGGGCCAACAAGGGTGATGCTCACCTGTGCCTGGTCCTGACACATAAGGATGATGGCCAGGATGTGATAATCAGTGACAGCCTTGGCTGTTGCTACCAGGAAATAGTGGGGTCCCAGATGCCAAAAGGCAGTGAGGAAGGACAGCAGCAGAGTACAGACCTAGGACTCCAGAAGACAAGACTGACTTACTTAGGGGATTGATACAGGTGGTGCCTTGAGAAGCATCTCTGAAGGGTGAAGGAACTCAGGAAATTTGATAGGCCTTATAGGACAGCCTTCTCCAAAGGCAAAAATGATCTCTCTGAATACCCTTGAAAAGAAGCAACCATCTAAGTTTGTGGGGACTGAGGCAAAAGACGGGTTAAGTGTGGTAGAACTAACAGGCCATAAGTCATGGGAGGAATAAACAGCTGCAGCACTGTTTTGGCAGACAAGGAAGTTGTGTGAAGCAACACCCTAGATAAAGAAGTGCTGCAGTGGGAACATGACCTTTTAGAGTATGCGATGGTGTAAACAAGTAAAAGCAGAAAATTACTGGCCTTGGTAGAAAAGTATATAAAGAGCACTCTTGCTTAACAAAGCTGATTTTGATCCCGCATATCGGGGTCCGTGTCTTTCAATCTGCCACAAAGTTGGCTGCTTGTCTGAACTGAGTGAGCTTCAGGACAAAAAACAGCACACAGGAGGTGGAAGCAGGGGAAGCTGCAAAGGAGGAATTTAGAAATCTTGTCCAGGGATGTAGCCCATCACTGACACGGAGGGAAGGGTGTTTAAGATACATGGGAGTGTATCACTGTGCGTGAAGCAGTGGGTGTGTTAAAGGCAGGAAGAAAACCTAAAAGACCATGGGCTAGCTATGATTATGTGGAATAGCTTAAGCTTTGATGTTAGTGCAGCAGTGCAGTGCTGGGGTATGGATCCAAATTGAGGAAACAAGCAAGTTTTGGACTGGGACATCTTAGGTGATTGAGGACCATTAGCAGGGCTATGAAAGAAGCTGGACTGATTGTGCAGAACTCACAGGCACTGTCAAATCCCCAGAAAACCACAGCTTTGTGGTTAAAGCAATAGCCCCTGGCACCAAGCCACCTACCCTGCCACACCCCCCACTCGCACTGGCTCTAGGCAGAGTCCTGAGCAGTCCTGAGCAATGTGTGAAGGACCAGACCTCCTTTGCCAGATGATGGGGGTCAGGGCTTGGCCACTGTGGTGATGAACAAACATCAAGGTCTTATATGGCATCAGAGCCACCTCTACATTATGTTTACCACCTGCAACCAGTGCCTCCAAGTTTTTGTTTAACCAGCCTCCAAGGGTGAGCACCTCGACAGGCTGTTCTCTTCATGGTTTCCTTAGTAATGGGCCTCACTGATGTTTGAAACACCCTCAGAAACTTGGGATTGGTTTCTGACTTCCACTTCTTCAGAGGCTTGTTCAAGTGTACAGTATCTGCAGTTCAGGAACTTGGCACCAGAGGGCTCATTAACACACAAAATGCCTTAACAAACCAAGTCTTGGTGCTTAATTCTCCTTTAAGTCTTCAAGTCTTGTGTGATTAACTAGGCAGCTTTCAGGAGTATAGTCAAACAGACAAGATTGCAGTAATAAACATTAATAAAACAGGATTCCTTTTTCTTCCCCCAGTTTTCTTTATTTTTCCACTTACAAGAATAAGTGATATCAGCCTTCTGCAATTCATCTTGATTCAGAGGGTCTCCTGATCAAGACTGAATATGTAGGAAAAGTAAGATCCTTTCTGTCAGACACCATATAGGCAATCACCATCACCCCACCCTACTTACCATGTACCCTGCCATTTCTATCATCACCACCTGAGACCTGCACCATGCTTTCCCAAATGTAACCTTTTTCCACTAAAGGCTGTAGCTGAGTGATTCAGCTCATTTTTATTGATTCCCACCTGCTTTATTTGGAGAACCAGCTGCATACAGTCACAGAAGGATGTTTCTTACTTGAAAAGAAAAAAAAAAAGAAAGAAAGATATACTTCAGTAAAAATAAAACATATGCCTCAGCTCTATATGAAGTTGCCTCTACTGAAGTCCACTTTCCACTGTGGCAACCTTAGTAGAAAACCTTCAGTGAGATATACAGGGAAGGACAGGTAGAAACACAATTCGGGAGTTGGCTGAACTCTTCAGGCAGGTTGCTGAAAGACAAAGCAGGCTTTAAACTGCCTGAAACTCAGGGCAGCAGCTGGGTATCTGAGAGGTGTCTGAATGGATAGAGGCCAATAGGAGGATAGGTGTATGGACACTGGAGATTGCATGCATTCAGGCAGCCTGCTGAAAAGATGCCTTTGGAGGTGGTCAGTTAAAGCACAACATGTGAAAACATGTGAAAGAATGCTGAGAGTCAATACAGAGTATACTAGGCAGAGCAGTGCGAAGAACGTAATGAGGAAGAATGATATTTCTTCTCCTGTGTATAGTACACAGGCTGCAAATGTCCATGTTGACATCATGGGAAAACATTTCCTGCAGATGAAAGGAGCAGCTTTTACCCAGGGACTAAATTTCTCTTTTGGCTTTTTCCAGGAAGCTCTTGATCCAGAACACTGTCTTTCCTCATTGCTCTCCAAAAGTGTTAAATTTTCTTTATTGACACCATCACTGATCCATTTAGAAGCCTCATTTTGGTTGTCTTGCTAATCCTGCGGGACTCATCATATAGATCTAAGCATTCGTTCACTACTTCCCATTGGCAGGAAGAGGTTTAGCCATTTCCAGGAAGGCTTCCAGGGCTTCATCACATATAACAGTGACTTGTCAAGACAAAGGTCATAACCATGAATGTTCCCCCTGCCTCATCCTTTTGCTGAGCTTTTATTGCTGAGCATGATGTGATATGTATGGAATAACCCTTTTGGTCAGTTGGGATTAGCTGTCCCAGCTGTGTCCCCTCCCAGCTTCTTGCCCCAAAACAGCCCATTTGCTGATGGGCAGCCTGAGAAAAAGAAAAGGCCTTCATGTTGTGCAAGCACTGTTCAGCAATACCTAAAAGATCAGCCTGTTATAAATACTGTTTTAATCACAAATCAAAAACATGGAACTGTGAGGCCTGCTATGAAGAATATTGCCTCCATCCCAGCCCGGCAAGGTAGGCTGGACTTCTTGGAAGGTGTGAGGATGATAGCAATGAAGAGCTTGAGAGGGAGGAATAGAAAATCAGGAAAGGAAAGGTGAGGCCAAGGATGTCACTGATGCTGTTTGGGGTGCCTGTGATGTAGACCTATACCTGATGTGGATTATTTCCACAGTCAGAGGGAACCTGAGTGCTTTGCTTGATGTTTTAGACATGAAAGGGAAGGAAGGAAAGCATCATCCAGGCTGGAAGGGACTTTGGAAAATGTGTGTAGAACATCCCACTCAAAGCAGGGTCACATCACATGGTTTTATTTAGATGGGTCTGAGAAACTTTCAGGGACCGAGGCAGCACAGCAGTCTCCAGGAAACAGCTTCCCATGCCTGACAGTTCTAATGTTGCAAATGTTTCTCCCTATATTGAGCCTCTTGTTTCAGCTTATTGCCTCCTGTTCTCTTGTCTTGCACCAGAGTGTCTTCTTGGCAACCTCACCATAGGCAGTGCAAGTCTGTTATGTCGTCCCTGTCAAAGTCCTCAATTCTCCAGTCTGAACAAGCCCAGCTCTCTCAGTCCCTCCCAAGAAGGTGAATGCTCCAGCTGTGACCGTCTTTGTGGCCCTCTACTGAACTGGCTCCAGTTTGCCAATGTCTCTCTGGCATTATGGTGCACCAAAACTTGCTTAAGTATTCTGGATATGGTGAAACAGGTGGTAATCAGAGGGAAACAACATCTTCCTCCGGCTGTGCTCCTGCTCATGCAGCCCAGGATGCAGTTGGTCATTTTTGCTGATGGCTCATGTTTTGCCTAATGCAACCCAAGGACCCACCTAGGCAGTCCCTGCCCTATTTTGTGGCAGGGCCTTAGTCTTCTCTAGGGGCAGGAGTTGAATTTGTCCTTATTGGCTATCGCGAGGTTCCTATTGGCCCATCCCTCCAGCCTGTCTATGTCCTTTGGGATGGCAGCCTTGCCCTCCAGTGTAGTGCCTGCTCTCCTCAATGCAGTGTCTTCTACAAATGTTATGAAAAAATCACTCTCTCATCTCATCCACATCATTAAAAATACATTAAACAGGGCAGGTTGCAGGGTAGACCCCTGCAAGACCCTACAATCTAGATGCCTCCAGGCAGAGTACCCCAAATTGACAAGGTACCTCTGAGCCCGTCTGTCCAGCTGTTTTTACCTATCTACTTATCCACCAATCCAGACCATAATATGCTAACATTGATATTGTGGAAGATGATGCTGAAAGCCTTGCTGACTTCCAGGGAAAAGACCACCAGGGCTCTCTACTGTCCAGAAATCCTGCCCTTTCTTCAGAAAAAACAAAGAGGATGGCCAGGCACAATCTACCCTTGGTAAATCCAATCACCTTCTCTTTCAGACACTCAGAAATGGAATGCAAGTAGACATGCTCTGGGGCGCAGCTTTTAGTTCCACTGGTCATTCATAGGGCATTTTTGAAAAGTGCATGCAATGTTTGGGTGCTGCCAGTCATCAAGGAGCTCCCCCAAATTCCATGACCTTTCAAAGGTGATGGAGAGTGACCTCACAGTGGCGCTGGCCTGCTCGCTCAGCTTCCTGGGATGCTGCCCCTCTTGTCCCTCAGACTGGTAAGGATTGCGTTTGCCCCTGGCTTGATCCCCATCCACTACAGGCTGTTCTCTTCCAGAGTCCTGCCTGGACGTCCAAAGGCTTGGGAAACCTTTCTGGGGAAGACTGAGGTGATGAGGATATAGAGTATCTCAGATCTGTCTGCACCTGTTCTTATTAAATTCAACACTGGCCACAAATCTTTGTTTTTTTCTTAAACTGTTCTTGAAGTAGTAACAACTCCCCTTCATGCCTTTGAACCTCTTGCAAGGGTCCACGCTAGCCTAAAGCCACCCATATTTCTAAATTTCTCCTTGGATCCACCTCCTGAACGCTTCTTTTTTTCCTATGGAGGTTCTTGATGAGTCCCTTCTTTAGCCAAACTACTCTCATGAAATTTCTGGTTGTTTTCTTGCTTATTGGTCTGAACAGACCTTGTACTTGGAAGATGCTTTCCTGAAAGACCAACTGTACTGAGCTCTGCTGACCTTGAGTGCTGTTGCCCACCAAATGTGCCGTGAAGAGACTAAAATCTTCTCCCACTACTTCATGGTCGCTACAGCCAAGGCTCACACTGGTTTTCATATCCATGATCAACACTCTCTCTTTTGCAAGGACCAGATTTAGGTGAGCATCACCTATGTTGGCCTGGCACCTGTGCAAAGTAGTTGTCCCAAGAGATCCTAGACTCTTGCTGGAAGGTATGCATTCTGCTGTGCACCCCTTCCAGTGAGTGTCAGAGTCATTAAAGCCACTGATAACATTTGGGGTCACGGATCTGGAGACTTCCATGGGTTGCTTAAATAAGTCTTTCTCCACTTCCTTACCCTGATTGCAGGTGCTTTGTCTCCTACCAGAATTTCACAGACAGGCCTCTCCTCTGACCCTCATCCAAAAGGGCTCACCCAATATGTTGCACATCCCATACATACAATAAGCTCCTGTATATGGAGGGCGTCCTCCTCCTCGTCTTGCTGGCCCGCCTCTCCTGAAAGGCCTGTATGCACCATTGCAGCACCACTTGCAGTGTGAGCTGTCCCACCACACCTTGCCATTTATTCCATCAATATCAAAACTCTGTCGTGGCACATAGGACTTCAGCTCCTCCTGTCGTTACATCAGGTTGAGGGCAGTGATGCATGCTTGGGCTGCATCACCTCAGCACTTGGGCCAGGCTCAGATTTGTCACAGGCAAACCTGGTACCACATACCCAAGACCCAATATGTACAAATGCTGTTCTTGAGACCAGAGTGGATGCCAGAGGATGGCAGATGTCAGTGTGAAGGCACCAAAAGAGGAAACCCTGTTCCCCTCAAGGCCAGAAAAGCAGGGCTGGGCTCTGTAGCCTTGGAAGAAAAAGGCTTTGCTATCTGTAGTGTCACTGAAACCCCTGAAGGCCTGTGCTGTGGGTACAGCTGATTTCCAGGACGACAAGGTGCTGCTAAAATCCTCCTTGGCTTTGGACATGCTGTGATCCAGGAACACTGTGAAAATCATTACACTCTGCCTTGATTATATCATCAAAGGGCTGAGCAAAGGATTGGTGAAAGAAGAAAATATTAAAATATAAAATATTAAAAGCTCACTTTCGAAGGGGTAACTTGAAAGACTGGATTTGTGGTTAGGTGTACTGGAGACAGAATTGTGGAAGACTGAAGCTTACTTTTAGGAGCTTAGCATAGAGAGCTGGTAACACCAAAGACAGATAACTGCAAGAAGCTGCATGGCACAAAGCTGTCATGACTATCTGCTGACCTTCCCAGGCCAACAGCAATCCCCCTGATGGGAAGAGATGTTGAGAACAAGTGAATGGCTCTGGGGTTGTGGGGGAATGAGAAATATGTGAAATAATCAAGTAGTAAAAACCCTAATCTCAGTCATTCTTAAACAAACCCTGGCATCCAAATCCTCTACTCATTGGTTACTCTGCCTTGTCCGTGACACTTAACATCCACAACCTAAACATCGATGTTCCAGGTCTAAAGAAAACATCAGCTTGCTAAGATAAACATGCAAATGGCTTATCTTCACTGGAGGTTGGCCTTGAGATGTATCAACCTCCTGCACATACCCAAAAGTTAGTATTCTCTATTAAACTGCTGAAGACACCTGGCTCCCTTATTCATAGTTAAGTCTTGTCTCTAATCACCACACGGATATTTTGTATGCCAAGGGATATTCCCAGCGGTCTAGCTATGTGTGTATTTTGACGCTATTAGTGGCATTTGAAACCCTGTCATCTGTGACATCAGTTATTGCAGCCATCACAATCTGGATGCTGAGTGACAGAATCCACTTCCCAGTTATGTTCTCAAAAGCACAGACTAATTCCCTTGTGCTCTTTTAACTCAGCTGGGAAAGACTGACTCCAGCAATTCCTGTAGAGCTAGCACCTGCCCATGTGGTGTTAGACTCAGTGCTCTTCCCTCTTGTCAATCTCGTTCTCTGCTTGTGGGCTTAAAACCCACTGCTTTTCAGGGATCAGAAATGTGTGTCAAGCAAAAGATCCATTTCTCTTCTAGAATTTGAAAAAGATTAGTGTTTTCCTTTCTTGAGTTATAGCCATCAGTACGTTTAACATTAATAGCTAGTAACTCTTTTTGTTTCAATCTATGTTCAATGATAGGGGACAAAGAGCTTCAGGAAAGAATATGTTTCATTTTCTACTGTACCTTCAGACTGTCCTTTTACTTCAATTAGAATAGCATGAATAATTCAGAAATGTTAGCAGAAGGTAGTTAAATAAAGGAAGCAGAAGTTTCAATGCAACTAAAGTTCTGTGATTTGCTTCCTCCCAGGGATGATTGCATTTTCAGGGTCTTTTGGAGATTCTGTGTTGCTGAAAACATGATCCAAGGTATATAGGCTTGCCTACATAGGCTTCAAGCTATGCTTCAAATCCATTTGATGGATGGTTTGGGTTAGAAGGTACCATCAAAGATCATCTAGTCAATGCCTCTCCACACCATAGGCAAAGACATCTTGCACTAGACCAAGTGGCTCAAAGCCCCATCCAACCTGACCTTGAACACTTCCTATGGTGGGGAATCCACAACTTCTCTGGGAAACCTGTTGCAGTGTCTCACCACCCTCATCGTAAAACATTTCTTCCTTATGTCCAATCTAAAGCTACCCTCTTTCCGTTTAAAACTGTTACCCCTTGTCCTGTCACTGCAGACCCTGGTTTTTCCCTGTCTTTCCTATAAGACCCTTATAAGTTTTGAAAGGCTGCAACAAGGTGTCCCTGCAGCCTACTCTTCTTCCAGGCTGAACAATGCCAACTCTTTCAACCTTTCCTTTCAGGAGAGGTGTTCCAGCCCTCTGAAAGTTTTCATGGCCGTCCTCTGGACCTGCTTGAGCATGCTATGGACCACAGAGCTTTATGCACTACTCCAGGTGGGCTCTCACCAGAGCAGTACAGGGGCAGAATCACCTCCCTTTGACCTGCTGACCATGCTGCTTTTGATGCAGCCCAGTATATGATTGTCTTTCTGGGCTGCAAGTATCCATTGCTGGCTCATGTCCTATCTTTTGTCCACTAGTATCCCCAAGTCTTTCTCTACAGGTGTACTCTCAATCAGTTAATCTCCCAGTCTGTACTGATAGTGGGGATTGCCCCAACCCAGGTGCAGGACCCTGAACTTGGCCTTGTTGAACTTCAGGAGGTTCACATGGGCCTGCTCCTCAAGCCTGTCAAGGTTTCTCTGTATGGCATTCCTTCCCTCAAGGGTATCAACAGCACCATTCAGCTTGGTGTCATCTGCGAACTTGCTGAGGGTGCACTCAATCACACTCTCTATGTTTTTGATGAAGATACAAATTAGTATTGGTCCCTGTAAGGACCTCTGGGAGACACCACTCAACTGGTTTCCACTGGGACATCGAGCCTTTGATTGTAAGTCTTATCCATTTAATAATCCACCCGTCAAATATATATCTCTCCAAGTTAGAGGTCAGGGGGACCATATGAAAGGCCTTTCAGAAGTCCATGTAGATGACATCAGTAGCTCTTCCCTTTTCCACTGATTCAGTCACTCCATTGTAGAAGGTCACTACATTAGTCGAGAACGTTTGCCCCTGCTGAAGCCACGTTGGCTATCTCTAATCACCCCTCTGTCTCCAATATACTTCAACATAACTTCCAGGAGGATATGTTTAATGATCTTACTGAGGTGAGGCTGACTCATCAGTAGTTCCCAGGGTCCTCCTTATTACCATTTTAAAAATGGGTGCAATATTCTCTTTCCTCCAGTTACTGGGAACTTGACTGCCATGACTTTTCAAACATGATGGAGAGGGGCTTAGCAGCTGCATCTGCCAGTTCCTTCAGGACCCTGAGATGCATCTCATTGTGTCCCATGGACTTGACTGTGTTCAGGTTCCTAAGGTGGTCTCAAACCTGATGTTCTTTTATGATGGGAAGGACTTCATTCTTCAAATTCCCACCTGGAGGTTCAGGGACTTGGTATGTGGAAAGAGTGATTGCCCTCAGTTTTCACTGAGGCAAAAATTATTGTTGAGTACCTCAGCCTTCTCCATGTTGGTTGTCACTGGTTCTCCTGTCTTATTGGGGAGATAGATTTTCTTTAATTTTCCTTTTCTGTTGAACATACCTGTAGAAGCCCTTCTTATTATTCTTCACATCTGTCATGATTTGGCCTCAGCCAGCAACAAAGAACCATGCAGCCGCTCGCGCATCTCCCACAGTCGTGGAAAAAAGAAATCATCAGGGCAAAACTCTTGGGTTAAAATAATGCAATTTAACAGAACAGCAAAAGGAAAGATGAAAACGCAATTAC
>NW_009649212.1:104808-127582 GCF_000708025.1 Charadrius vociferus | reverse complement strand
CCCTACCACAGAGGGGTCCTCTGAGAGACCAGGCGAAACATTCAGCTGTTCAGTTTCTTCCGTCTCCAAGGCAGCTATGCCAAAAGCCCACCGGTATCCTTTTGGGTCCTTGAAATATCCTCCCCTGAGATAGTCTCAAGGATGCCAAGGATGCATGGAGCCTCTGGGCCAGTCACAATGGGACTGGCCACTTTTGCCACTCATTCCCAGTTAGGCTTACTTCAGCTTCCAGTACAGTCAACTCTTGGGATCCCCCTCTTACTCCAGAAATACAAATGGGTTCTGCCCCTCTGTAATTTGATGGTATTAAGGTACATTGTGCACCAGTGTCCACTAGAGCCTTATACTCCTGTGGTTCAGATGTGCCAGGCCATCGAATCCACACAGTCCAATAAACCCGGTTGTCCCTTTTCGCCCACCTGGCTGGGGGCAAGGCCCCTCTAATCCTGATCATAGTATCCGTTATTCACTTGTTGCAGAAATGACTTGGAAGTCCCTTCAAGAGGATCAGAGGTGAGATCAAGCTTTCCACTCTGTCTGGGGTGCTGTCTGCTGGACATGGGAGCAGCACTTTTCCTAGAGGGGTCCCCTTTTGTGATTGTTCTCCCTTGCAGCTCATGTACCCGTGCCCGTAGGGCCGAGGTCGGTTGTCCATCCCACCTCCTCATGTACTCTCCGTGGTCACGCAGGTAAAACCACAGGGTGACTCGTGGTGCGTACAGCCTGTACTCTCCCTCTTGAGCAGGGAAACGTCTTCTCTTAACAGCTGAGATGCTGGTTTGTACATGTGGGGAGTAGGACATTCTCTCTTCAAGGTGCTGGACCTTCTGGGACAATTTCTCAACAGCTGAGACGAGGGGGGAAGAGAGACTTTCTTCATATTGACGGAGTCATCCAGCCACCTCATCCACTGTTGGTCCTTCTTCACCTCTCCATTCCATCACTGCCAAAGATTTGGCATATGATGATGGTGCGCTCCGTACAAACTTCCGCCATATGGGCCTTGTGCACTGGACTTCATCAGGATCTGTGGGTAACTGTGCGTTATCTGGGTTGTAGTAAATCATCTCCCATACAGCTAATTCCCTCAAATACTGGATACCTTTTTCCATGGTGGTCCACTTGCTTGGACAACATACAACATCTTCATTGAAAGGGTACCTTTCTCTCACACTTGACAGGAGTAGCCTGCAGAGGCTGAGGGCTTGTGTCTTTTTCCCAATTGCCTTGTCAATGCCTGCTTCCCTAGACAGGGATCTCAAGAAGCCTTTCTTATTATTCTTCACATCCTTTGCCAGATTCAAATCCAACTATGCCTTAGCTTTCCTGATCCCATCCCTACACATCTGGGCAATATCCCTATATTCTTCCCAGGATACGTGACCCTGGTTCCACTGCCTTTGCATTTCCTTCTTACACGAAGAAGTAGATGAAGCCTGCTTTGAGATAACTGCAAAAAGACTCATATTTACAGATCCTAGTCCCCCTGGGGACCTGAATCACCTTGGTATCTGCTGAAGGGACAGCATTGATTGCAACTTTCTAGCACAGGTTGCTGAAGAGAGATGCTGTGCTGGACTCAGAAGAAATGGGTGGGGAAGCGAAGGTTGGAAGCAGCCTTTTACGCAGTGACCATGTGATTGTGAATTTCATGATTCTAAGACCAGGGAGTAAGGCAAAAAAAGCAGGGTCATAACCCTAGGATTCAGTAGACCAAACCTCAGCCTCGTTATGGATCTACTTGAAAGAATCCCATGAAATATGTTCCTGGAGAGCCCTAAGCCTAAGCCCTCAAAAGCAGATTCCTGGGGGACATTGCTAAGTATCTCCCTAAGTAATTTAAAGTTTGCTGTCTTGAAATCCAGGGTAGTTACTCTACTGTCATTTTTTCTCATCATGTCAACAATTTTAAACTCAACCATTTCATGATCTCTGTGGCCAAGACAGCCACCTACCATCACATCTCCCATGAATCCTTCTCTATTCTATAAGTCTAGGAGTGCATCTTTCCTAGTTGGCTCACTGAGCACTTGTGACAAGAAATTGTCTTCAACAAACTTCAGGAATTTCCCAGACTTGCTTGTCACAGCAGTATGGTATTCCCAGTTAATGCCTGGGAAGTTGAAACCTCCCATAAGATCAAGGGCTGCTAATCCAGAGATTTCTCCTAATTGCCTGTAGATTAAATCATCGGTGCTAACATCCTGGCTGGGCAATCAATAGTAGACACCCACTGCAACATCTCCTTTGTTTTCCATCCCCCTAATTCTCACCTCTCAATCATATCATTGCTAACTGTAAGGGTTGTACAGTCAAACCTCTCCCTCACAGACAGTGCAACTCCTCCACCTTGCCTGCCCTGCCTATCCCTGTTGAACAGCCTGTAGCCCTCCATCCCAGCACTCCAGTCATGGGACTCATTGCACCAAGTGTCACAAATACCAATGGCATCATAGCTCTCCTCATCATGCCCTCCTGTCATTATAAAAATGAAAGTTCTAGTGGAGGCACAAGTCTTGGATCCAGGTATTGATGCCTTGGGCACACCTGTTTCTTCCAATGTCTCTCCCCATTACTGAGAGGATTAAGGAAAACACTACCTGTGCTCTGGAATCCTTTAGCATTCTTCCCAGGGCTCTGAAATCTCTTTTGATTGACCTTGGACTTCTTGAGACATCGTTAGTACACATGTGAAAGAGCAGGAGTGGGTAATAATCCAAAGGCTGTACTAAGCTTGTCAGTTGTCTGGTCAAATCCCTGATTCAGGCCCCAGGGAGGCAGTAAACTTCCCTGAAAGGAGGGTCGGGTATGCAGAAGGGTGCCTCCATTCCTCTCAGGAGGGAGTCACCTATGTTCATAACTCTTTCTTTCTTCTAAGCACTGGTCTTAATGCAGTTCTTGATCCAATGCTGAAGCAGGTACATCTCAAATTGAGTGTGGCTGCGTATAAGTCCACTCTACAGTAGGTGCACCCTTGAACAGACTGGTCCATGAACAAGTCCGCGCTGTCGCAAATACACCCCTAAGGGGCTGTGGTCTGTAGATAATTCTATGCTGGAGCACGGGCAAAGGGAGAAGTTCATTGCAATGTTAAACCTTATAACCTGGTCCAAAGGAATCAGGGGTGGAGATTGGGGAGCATTCTGGAGAGCAGAATGAAGCCCCTGTAGTCCAAGGGGAAATGGTGAGGGACCTGCTTCAGCACCTGGAGGTACACAAATCTATGGGGCCAGATGGGATCCACCTGAGGGTACTGAGGGAACTGGCAGAAGTGCTCACCAGGCCGCTTTGCATCATTTATGAGCAGTCCTGGCTAACTGGGGAGGTCCCAGCTGACTGGAGGTTGGCAAATGTGACCCCCATCCACAAGAAGGGCCAGAAGGGGGATCCAGGGAACTATAGGCTGGTCAGTCTGACCTCAGTGCCTGGGAAGGTGATGGAACAGATCATCCTCAGTGCCATTACACAGCACATGCAGGAGAACAGGGTGATCAGGCCCAGTCAGCACGGGTTTGTGAAAGGCAGGTCATGGCTGACAAACCTGATCTCCTATGGTAAGGTGACCTGCTTAGTGGATGAGGGAAAAGCTGTGGATGTTATCTACCTGGATTTTAGCAAAGCTTTTGACACCATTTCCCACAGCATTCTCCTGGAGAAACTGGCTGCTCATGGCCTGGACAGGTGTACTCTTCACTGGGTAAAAAACTGGCTGGATGGCCGTGCCCAGGAATGGTGGTGAATGGAGTTAAATCCAGTTGATTTCTGATCACAAGTGGTGTTCCCCAGGGCTCAGTGCTGGGGCCAGTTCTCTTTAATGTCTTTATTAATGATCTGGATAAGGGGATCTAGTGCACCCTCAGTTCACAGATGACACTAAGCTAGGCGGGCGTGGTGATCTGCTTGAGGGTAGGATGGCTCTACAGAGGGATCTGAACAGGTTGAATCGATGGGCCAAGGCCAATGGTATGAGGTTCAACAAGGCCAAGTGCCGGGTCCTGCACATGGGTCACAACAGCCTTATGCACCATTACAGGCTTGGGGAAGAGTGGCTGGAAAGCTGCCCGGCAGAAAAGGACCTGGGGGTGTTGGTGGACAGCCAGCTGAATATGAGCTGGCAGTGTGCCCAGGTGGCCAAGAAGGCGAACGGCATTCTAGCTTGTATCAGGAATAGTGTGATAAGCAGGACTAGGGAAGTGATCATCCCCCTGTACTCGTCACTGATGAGGTCCTACCTTGAATATTGTGTCCAGTTTTTGGCCCCTCACTACAAGAAGGACATTGAGGTGTTGGAGCACGTCCAGACAAGGGCTACAAAGCTGGTGAGGGGTCTGGAGGACAAGTCTTATGAGGAATGACTGAGAGAACTGGGGTTGTTTAGCCTGGAGAAGAGGAGCGTGAGGGCAGAACTTGACACTCCGTACAGCTACCTAAAAGGAGGCTGTAGAGAGGTTGGGGCTGACCTCTTCTCCCTGGTGACAAGTGATAAGACGAGAGGAAATGGGTTCAAGTTATGTCAGACAAGGTTTAGATTCCCACCCCATAAGGATGCTTGTGGGTAAGATTCGAACACTTGGCTATACCAAGTGCTTCCCTGGGAAACTTAGAAATCTCTATATAGAGTGGTTTTATAACTTAGTGCATTTGTAACTGAGCTATATTGCTCAAATCTTTATTCACACGTGCTTTGCAGACAGTCACTATCACTGGCAAGCCAAAAGAACTTGTGTATCTGTTGTTTAAATAAACTGTACTGTGTAGGCAGCGAGTTGTTTGCGTTTCTTATTGAACACAACCAAAGCGTGGCCGTGTTAGTTCATGAGCATGACTGGGCTGAAGGTGCAGTCTGCTATTAGTGTATCCAGAACTGTAACAGTTTAATATATTAAACCCACCTGGCTTGATATTGGTGAGTTGGGCACCTTTCAAATTTTAAGCCTAGCCGCACCTCGCCTCCCACCTCAGTGAAGAGTGTTAGAACACAAGGGGGTTTATTTTCTGCCAAAACTACTTTGCCCCTTAACGTAACACATAGGCTGCATTCTTCTGGAGTTGCATTTGCAACTTATTATTCTTCTGTATGTCTTCACATTTGGCCTCACATCCACCCTCACACATCTTCTCCTGAATCTCCCTTTGTACCTTGTCCTGTGTCTCACTTTGTGCTTCCTCATATGCCTCCTTTTGCATCTTCACTTGTGCACCCTTTCCCTGGTGGTTGCCACCCTTTCTTTAATATGTTTGAGCTGAGGTACTGTATGTTCCTCCAATTGGTTCGAATTTTGTCACAGTGCTCTACATTACTGAGCTGTCTGGAATGCACTGTGATTAGCACAGGTCAGTCTGTGACCTTCTCCATCAGAACAGTTTATGACCTTCTCCAGACGAACAGAGCAGTCATCAGTTGGTGAGGAGCACCTACAACTGCATTTGTAGCAAGGGATACCTTACAATACCTATCTTGGAAAGTCAGGAACCAGTCAGCATATCCAGCCAGACTGATCTGCCACTTGTCTGGGCTTTGCCCTCATGTGCTGATTTGTGGAGTCAGATCAATTATTTCAGCTTCCCAGGATTTAATTTCCCACTGCTGGTAAAGAAACTCCTGGAAGACTGAGGCCTTCTCAGAAACCCAGAGGGCTGGTGAAATCCTCAATCTTGTGAAACTTCATAATAAAATACAAAGTAAAAAGGTTGTTTCCATGGCAAGGTTTTGGTAGCAGGGGAGCTGCAGGGTGGCCTGTGCAAGAAGAGGCCAGGGGCTGCCCTGGCCAGTTCCAGCCAGCACTGTGGCGGACCCAACTCAGGATACAGCTGAGCTCAGCAGCCAAGCTGGTGGCACCTCTGTGAAAACATGTTTAAGAAAGGGCAGAAGACTGCACAGGCAGTGAGGAGGCAGGAAAAATGTGTAAGAAACAGCTTTGTGAGCACCAAGGTCAGAGATTAAGGAGGGGGAAGAGATGTTCTAGGTGCTGGAGAAGAGATTCCCCTGTAGCCCATGGAGGACTCCATGCTGGAGCAGGTGGATGTTTCCTGAAGAAGCTGTGGCCTGTGGAGAGCCCACAATGCAGCAGGTTTCTCCTGATAGGAATTGTGGACCACAGAGAGTATCCATGCAGGAGCAGGGAAAAAGTGCGAGGAGGAAGGAGCAGCTGAGAGGAACCTTTATGCACTCATCCCAACTGCCCAGTCTGTACTGTAACTCCTGCCCCATTCCCCCACCCCCCTGCACCATTTGGACACTGGTGGAGGATTTGTGAATGAAGGAGTGAAGTTGAGCCTGGGGAAAAGGAAGGAGTAGTCAAAGGTATTGTCTTAATTTAGACTTTGTTTCACACCACTGAACTCTATTTTGATTGGAAATGAATTAAATGAATTTATCACAAGTCAAGTCTGTTCTGCCCATGATGGTAATTGGTAAGTAAGCTCCCTGTATTGATTTTTACCCACAAGCTTTGTCCTCTTATTTTCACCCCCTGTCCTGTTGAGGAGGGGGGGTAAGAGAGTGGCTGGGTGTCTGACATCTAGCCAGGGTCAACCCAGGACAAGGGCTGAGAACTTTCTTTTGGTTATGTTTTTTCCACATAAACAAGATTCTGGAGGAAAGTCAAGTCCTACTATTCCTCCCATAGAGAACAGGCATCAATCATTTGATCACTCTAAGAGCAGTGGCGGTGCTCCCAAGTGCCCCAAACAAGCAGATGCAGAGTTGTCATCATTTCCCCTTTTCTTACTGAGAAGCGGGTACAAATGGTTCTTCTCTGTGTGCCATGCCTCTGCAATTCTTGTTTTAGGAATGCTTCTCAAATGTAACCCCACTAAGTAATGTAACCACACACAAAGTAGTAGCATGGCAGAAAAAGAGAAGCTTCCAATTCATGTGGAAATAGTTTTCTTCCACTCCCAGTCCTTTTCTGGACCTTGGGGCTCCACTTTTCTGTGGGTATCCAGGGACCTACATGGCCTCCTACATAATTCTCTTGAAAAAGCCCAGAGGGTCCACAGAAGGGGGAAAAAGTCTTTCTAGCTCAGACAAAGGAACTATTCTTGGGAACTGCCCTGGCCCTGATCACCAGGCAATAGTCTGAGATTAATACTAACTACAGAAAGAATGATGCTACTGTGCCAAAGGAACTATATTTGAATTCAGTAACAGTGGTACAAACATCATCCTTGACAAATACAGTTGAAATGGAGACAGAAATGATGCTCTTGAGAACTATGAAATAAAAAAAAAAACTTACAGAAAGTGCCATGAGTATACAAATCATTATAAAAGAGCCATGGAAAGTAAAGAAATATGTCTCTTGGCATCCGACGCAAGTCCACTGAACCCCAAGTCAGTGGAGTATGAAAGAAGGAAGTTCCTGGACTCATCCATATCCTCATTGCATCTCTGTTCTATTTCATTCTGGCCTCTGATTCCTTCCCCACTCAGATATGATCATGAAGGGGGATCTATTTGAACTGCACTTGGATAAAATTCAGATCCTATTGTCCTGAGGATGATGTGCCGTGAGTCTGTATGGCCAATAAAGGCCCCACATGCTCAGCATTGTTAATGGCATCAAAGGTGAATCCTTAAAATGGAACAAATATTTGTTTGGTCCCTTATTAACTTTTAATCAATGTGGTACACTACGGTCAGAGCCAGGAGACTTGACACCTAGGCTGCAAAACACCCTGTTTAAAAGATGTACCCTATCTTCAGGCTGGGCTTGATCTTTTTTAGGTGAGACAGCTCCTGATGAGTTTTTTCACTGAGTCCCCATTTGCTGAACCTTTGGAGAGAAAAAGAAAAGAATAATCTAAAATCTACTTTAAATATTTCCTTTTGTCTAAAACCCCAGAGTCCTGAATGACAAAGACAAGCATGTCATAATGTCCCCAAAACAATCATTTCCCAACTGGCCACCATACAGATAATTGTTAAAAAAGGCTGAAACCTGTCACTTTTGGCACGTGCTCCCCCTCCGCCCCACAGAGTAGACACATGGCCAGCCACAGATATCAACACTCAGAAAGCAGTGCCTTTACCAGCACCCACATAAACATCAGTAGCAGACACATAAACATGATTAACACTATAGGCCCAATCCTTCTCCTGAACTGGAGCCATTAACCAGATATCCTCATAAACCAGGTATCCTTACCTTTCACATATTTTTAAACTCACTTTCCCTGCTCCCTGCCTGCCACTCTCACTGTCCTGGTTGTCAGAGGAGAGCAGTGGGAAAAGAAAGGCCAGAAAGTGTTTGAGCCTTTCCACCCACCTAAAGCCCCTTGCACACACACACACAAAAAAAAAAAAAAAAAGATTTTTGTGCATTAATGACACATACAATGCTCCACCAGGATAAGCTGAGTATGTAGACCTGAGCGGGCTGTACTTCAGCGGCGAAAAAATTGAGGCTTCTGCTACAATCACCTTCTCAGCCACAGAGCACAGTGCAGGACTATATCTTTTTGAAGAAAGGATCTCAGTGGCTCTAGGAATGATCCTTGACCCATTAATCCTTGCCTACAAATGCCCCTCTTCAGCATGAGCGACTTCTTTGTACAGCATTCTTTCCACTGCAAGGAGACACAAATCACCAAAATTCACAGTAAGTCCTCCATGGTTTTAAGATATGAATTCCTCTCTCCTGGGAGGCAGGAAGTAAAAAAGCTTTCTGTCTCCAGTCTCAGGTCTTATTCCATGCATAAGCATAGATTTAATTCCAAATAGTTCATATCCTTACATTAACAAGGATCTTAAGAGGAGGTTGATGTTTAGTGATAGTTTTAGGAACAGGATGTAGCTGTCTGGGAGAAGAGTGACAAAGCCTGTAAAACATTTCTGGACTGAAGCAGGTGTCAATTATACCTGCCAGTGCAGTGCTCTGACTATCCCACAGAGGGAACTACAGAGTCACAGAGTGAAATAGGAGGGAAGGGACCTCTGATGGTCATCTTCTCCAAGCTCATGCTCCAAACAGGGCCAACTTAGAGCAGGATTCCTAAGGGCCATGGGCTTTCAGGATTTGAGTATTTCCAGGAACTGAGATGGCACAACATCTCTGGATCCCTGTTACAGTCTTTTACCACCTTAATGATATCAGTAAATAAATAAATAAATAACCTTGCATCTAAATGGAAAATCCCTTCTTGCAACCTATGATAATTGCCCCTTGTACTAATTTAGTGCAGTGGTCAGATCCACCCTTCACCTTTTTTTTCTTCAGACTGAACATACCAAGTTCTCACAGATGTCATATGCTCCAGCATCCTGAGCCTTGGTGGCTTCTTCTGGACTTTCTCCAGTGTGTCAATGTCTTTCTGGTCCTATGGAGCCCAGACTGGACACATTACTAAAAATCAGGGCTCAAAGTTGCTGGACAGAGGGGAAGAATCATTTCCCTTTACCAGCTGGCTACATTACTGATAAGACAGCCTGGTATGTGTCTGGCCTTCTTTGCTGCTAGGGCACACTGTTGACTCCTCTTAACTTATTGCTGAGCAGGTCCTACCTGTCCTTTTCTGCAGACTTCTTCTGTAGCCAGGCAACCCCCAGCCAGTCCCAGTGTATGGGTTTGTTTTGGTTTGTTTTGGTTTGGTTTTAGGGTTGGGTTTTTTTTGTTGTTTTGTTTTGATTTGATTTCAGGTGAAGAGCTTTGAACTTGCCTTGACTGACCTTCCAGAGCTTCCTGTCTGCTCAGTTTTCTAGCTTGATGAGGTGTCTCTGACTGGCAACTCTACGTTGCAGTGTGTGGGGGCTTCCTAATCTGATACAATTCATGTTAGTGCTGCTGGTGAGTTGAATAGGCCTTGGCCAGAGGTTTATCTAACTGAACAGGATGATCTACTGGATGTGACAATAGAAATTTCAGACATGATAGGTAAAAGTATGAAAAGTGGTAAAAATATGCATCATGACTTGAATAGCTGGACTTCATGTATTTCGTATATTTCATATAGTCATGTGAGAAATAGCTGAACTTCACAGATAACTGGAGAGGAACTTTGGGGACCTTTGGGGGAGTAGAGTCTTGCAAAGCCAGCAGCATTTAGGTGCCCATATCAGTGATAGCATTTAAGGCTGAAATTACATCAGTGTGAGAAATACTGAATTTGGACATAGATATAGCAAAACAGAGACTGATGGGAAAAAATAATTAGGAATTGGGAGTTGAATGGGAAAAGGAAAGAGAGGGATAATGGCAGTGGAAGGGAGGGGGAAGAAACAGGAAAACATTAATAAGATATATAAGTCCCGTGACTAGTGTTGTCTGCAGGTACATTTTGCTCAGCCCTAAACTTCATTGCAACAACCTAAATCAGGAAAATATCCAAAGCCTATTGTCCAGGCAACTCCACAAGTATCAGAAGGACCAGAGAAAAATGGGGGTGCTAGGGATGGGAGACTGAGTAGGAGGCAGTGCTTTACATGGCCAGCAAGGAACACTTAGGACAGATAGATTGAGCATTTTGGAGTTGCCATGCTAGTATGTAGTTCAGACATGACAGCATCTGCGCCCTGTCAATCACTTCCTAACAATCCTCACACTTGCTGAGAACACATTCTGTTCCAGCATCAAACTGTTAAAAAAGACTTTAAATGGTATTGACTCCAGTACTGGTCCCCAAGGGGTGCCACCTTCTGTCTTCTGTTAGTGGGACTTCCTGTTGCTTATCAACAACCTTTGAGCCTAGTAGTCTAGTCAGTTTTCTGCCCACCTTGTCATCTACTTACCAAGCTCTATCTCAGCAATTTTGCTACAATGATATTTTGGAAGACTGTCCCAAATACCTTGCTAAAATCAAGGCAAACAACATCCACCGTTCTCCCCTTGTTCACTGAGCAGTCACCCCATTACAGAAGGTTGGTCATGTGAGATGTGCTGTTAGTCAATCCATGCTGACTATTCCTGATCACCTTCTTCATGCTCCATGACATGATTCTCAGGGTGGTTTGCTCCATAGCCTTCCTAGGGACTGAGGTGGGGCTCACTGGCTTGCAGTTTTCTAAACTATCCTTAGGATCAGGTTGGAAGGAATTTCAGAAGTTCATCTAATTCAAATTGCTGCTCAAAGCAGAGTAAACTAAAAAGTCAGACCAGTTAAGTCACATCTTTAAACTCTCCAAGGATGGGGATTTCACAAATTCTGTGGATGAACTATTCCAATCTTTGACAGTCCTCAATTATGGGAAAGTTATTCATCGTGTGTAATCTGAAATTGTCTTGTTTCAACCTATCATTGTCTCTCACTCTCCCACCAGGCAACACAATGAAGAGCCTGGCTTCATCCAATCAATAACCTCCTGCTACTTGGAGGCGACCTAGAATGCTACCAGGTCCCCACAAAGTCTTCTCTTCTCCAGGCTGAACAAGCACAGTTCTCTCAGCCTCTCCTCATAGAAGAGCTGGCTGCTCCAGCTTCTTGACCCTCTTTGTGGCCTTCCAATGAACCCACTTCAGTTTTTCGAGGTCTTTCTTATACTGGGGTGCCCAAATTGGACACAGTATTCTAGATGCACTTTGAGCACTGAGTAAAAGAGGATAATCACTTCACTCAATCTCTTCCCTTTGCTTCTTTCAAATATGGTGCACTATGTTGTTAGTCATCTTTGTTGCGTAGGCAAACAAAAATATGATCAAACAGTTAAAGTGCTGCCTAACTGTTTCTTCCTCTATGGTGGGAAATGCCAAATTTCCATACAACTTACCAGCATACCCAGGGGTCTGGGAGATGCGAAGATAGATCTCACCAGTGAAAAATCAAGGCTAAGCAATGCACTGAGTACCCTGGCCTTTGTCACTATGTTCCCCAGTTCATTCAACACTGGAACACAGTTCATTTAGTTTTCCTTATGCTGCCCATGTACTTAGAGAAGTTACTCACAGAATCACAGAACCACAAAACGGTTGAGGCTGGAAGGGATCTCTGGAAGTCATCTGGTCCGGTGCCCCTGATGAAGTACGGGGGCAAGTTGCCCAGGAACACGTCCAGATGACTTTGCAATGTCTCCAAGAATGGAGATTTCACAACCTCCCTGGGAGACCTGTGCCAGTGCTCAATCACCCTCACAGTAAAAAAGTGTTTATGCTCAGACTGAGCCTCCTGTGTTTCAGTTTGTGCCCATTGCCTGTACTCCTTTAAGTAGGCACCACTGAAAAGCTGCTGGCTCCCTCTTCTTTACACCTTCCCTTTAGGTATTTATATATGTTGATATAATTAATATTGTGAACATGGGTTCACAACAGGAAAGTCCTGTCTAGCTGATTTGATATCCTTCTACAATAAGGTCACTCACCTAGTGGATATATTTTTCTGGATTTTAGTAAGGCTTTTGACACTGTCCCTCACAGCATCCTTCTGAACAAGTTGTCCAACTGAGATGAGTAGGTACACAGTGAGCTGGGTAAAGAACTAGCTGAATGGCAAAGCTCAAAGTGTTGTAGTGAATGGGGCTGTTACAACTGCTGGCCAGCCACTAGCGGCATTCTTCAGGCTCAATTCTAGGGCCAGTTCTGTTCAATATATTTATCAATAATCTAGATGCAGGAGTTAAAAACATAAATAAGTTTGCTCATGAAACTGAACTGGGAGGTGCTGTTGGCTCTCTTGAGGGACAAAAGGCCTTGTAGAAGGATCTGGATAGGTCAGAGCATTGGGCAATCATCGATGGCATGAAATTTAACAAGAACAAATGCCAGATTCTGCCCCTGGGACAGAGTAATGCCGGACACAAGTATGAATTGGGAGAGTAATGGCTGGGGCAGCCCTGCAGAAAGGGATCTGTGGGTGCAAGTTGACAGAGAGGACCAAAACAGGCGATTATCCCACTGTATTTAGCGTTGGTGCAGCTCCTCTCCTCTCCTCTCCTCTCCTCTCCTCTCCTCTCCAACCAGCCCCCCCTCCCCGATCCTTTGCAGCAAAGCTGCTTTCCATCTGGTCAGCCCCCATCGTTTACTGGTACCTGGGATTGTTCCTCCCCAGGTGCAGAACTTTGCATTTCTCTTTATTGCACTTCAGAAGGTACCTGTTGGCCCATTTGGCCTTTTGATGTCCCTCTGGATGGCTGCAAGACCCTCTGGCTTATCAGTTACACCTCCCATTGTTGTTTCATCAGCAAAATTGCTGAAGGTGCACTCTGTCCCATTGTCCAAGTCATTAATGAAGATGAATACTGATCCTAATATTGAATCCTTTGGTGCACCACTAGTGATTGGCCTCTAACTAGACTGCTGTTGAAACTTTTGGGGGATTGGCATGGGGTAGTTCTTCCTTACTTGTAAATGACAGATGCAGAAAAGTGTACCTCCTTATCAGGTGTTCTGTAATCTGTGCAAAGACATTTTCTTCAACACTGTCCAGAAAACTTTTAGCTTGCTTGCATCTGTCAGGAAGATGCAGGAGCAGGGCTCCCCCATGATGGAAAGAGCTGGAGGCCAAAGGTAAACATAGCACAGGCTGTGCTCCTTACGGAACAGAGTGCAGTCCCATAGGATCAGAAAAAAATGAGGAAAGCAAGATTGCCTTCATTCAGTTTCCTTTCCACACTGCCCTGCTATTAGCCAAAATCAAAGATAGGTAATTTTACTCAGCACACTCTTGAGAGTTTCACTCCTTATTAGCAGTTCTACAGGAGAAAGTGCCTGGTGTAGCCTCTGTATTAATGCTATTCAGAAAGCAAAGTCTAGACACAAATTATAAGCAACATCACAGATTCGTTACTCTTGGCCTTTCTCCACCCATGAAGGAACATCTCCTAGTACTAGTCTCATGAAATTTTCAAGTTCTGAAGTTTTCCTCATGGGCATACTGGGAAATGCCCAGAAGAACCTTGAAGTCCCTTACCATATTTCTTTAAGGTGGCAGGCAGGGTGTTTCAGCCTCTCACAGAATAGGTGTACTCGAGCATCTCCCAGGGCATTAGCTCCCAGCCCCAGCTCCAGAAGGGTCTGGTTAGTGCTGAGCAGAGTGGCCTGATCCCCACAGCAGGCTTCTGTGAGACTGCAACCCCACAACCTGCAGGGAAGAGCACAGAGAGGGCCCATGGTTTCAGACAATGTCCGCTTTGATAACCCCAACCACCATCCCCTCCCCTGGCCAGCCAACACTGAGAATGGCCAGAAACTCTGCCCAGAAGTGTCCAATGATGGACCAGTGCTGGACACACTCTCTGATCAGTGCCATTACCTCCCCTCAGTCAATCTGCTTGTGTGAATGGCCCAAAAAGGGCTTGGGCCTTGTACTACTGCTCGGGCCAATCTGCAGCTCAGAGAGGGTAAGGGATTGCAATTAGCAATGACCATTTTTCATTCTGGTCACTATTAAGCCCTTTGGTCTTTCATAGAGACTTTGCAGGTATTGCTTGGTGAAAGTCAGCACCTTCTTGAGCTGAATATTCAGGTCATGTAGAGACACACTTCCATTAGCCATAGTCTTGAGACCCCACCTGGAGTACTGCGTCCAGATCTGGAACCCCCAACATAGGAAAGACATGGACCTGTTGGAGTGGGTCCAGAGGAGGTCCCAAAGATGATCCGAGGGCTGGAGCACCTCTCCCATGAGGACAGGCTGATAGAGTTGGGGTTGTTCAGGCTGAAGAAGAGAAGGCTCTGGGGAGACCTTACTGCGGCATTCCAGTACCTAAAGGGGGCCTACAGGAGAGCTGGGGAGGGACTTCTTACAAAGGCAGGTAGTGATAGCACATGGGGGAGTGGCTTAAAGATGGAAGAAGGCAGATTTAGATTAAACATTAGGAAGAAAATTTTCACTTGGAGGGTGGCAAGGCAATGGAACAGGTTGTCCAGAGTTGCGGAGGCCCCATCCCTGGAGGTGTTCAAGCCCAGGTTGGATGGGACTTTGAGCAACCTGATCTAGTGGGAGGTGTCCTTGCCTATGGCAGGGGGATTAGAACTACATGATCTTCAAGGTCCCTTCCAACCTAAAGCAATGATTCTAATACCTGGAAATCCTCTTGTCAGCAGGCACTCTTCCAGTTTGATATCCTTCTTTAAGACAAGCTGTTTCCACTGGAAGGTTGCATATTTTACCGTATTTTGCAGGGACCTAACATAAGGTTCAAAAAGCAAGATCAACCTTCTGGATGATGGCGAGTTCAGAAAAGGAAGGGAGTATATATAACAGGGAAGAAAATCTTCCTGCTGGCTAAACCAATAAACTTTGTAACACACAAACTCCTAATTTGAACAGGAAAAAAACATAACTAGTTAGTTACAAAGAATGAGGTCTGCAGATTTCAGAGACAAATCTAGAAGAAAACACAGCCCCAGCCTGAGCAAAATGCAAAAAGACATACTTTGATAATCAAAATGAGAAGGATCAATAGGATAAGTCAAGGATGAGGGATATGGACAGAGGGAATGTCTTGAGGAGTGAGAACAAAAAGGGAAACAGACAAATAAAGAGATCTGGAAGAAGAAAAGAAGGAAAAGGGAACATTGGGATCTTGCTTAAAGACTAATTTGGACAGGTTTGAAAAGGAAGAGCCAGATTATTTTGTTTGGCTATTTCTCTACTTTTTGAGCAGAGACGAAATATTGAAGGAAGAGGAAAGGCAGAAACATTCTTAGTGAAATTCCTCTTTGAGAAGGCAACACAGCCATGAAATGCAGAGTTGGAGCATGCTGCTAAGAGCAGGCTGAATATGAGCCAGCAGTGTGCCCAGGTGGCCAAGAAGGCCAACAGCATTCTGGTCTGTATCAGGAATAGTGTGGTGAGCCGGACTAGGGCTGTGATTTTCCCCCTGTACTCGGCACTGATGAGGTCCTACCTCGAATACTGTGCTCAGTTTTTAAATGAACTTCACTACAGGAAGGACATTGAAGTGCTGAAGAGAGTCTGGAGAAGAGCAATGAAGCTGGTTTAGAGAACAAGTCTTATGCGGAGTATCAGAGGGAACTGGGGTTATTTAGCCTGGAGGCTGAGGGGAGACCTTATTGCTCTATACAACTACGTGAAAGGAGGTTGTATCAAGGGGGTGGTCAGTCTCTTCTCCCAAGTAACGAGTGACAGGACAACAGGAAACAGCCTCAAGTTGCTCGAGGGGCGGTTTAGAGTGGATATTGGGAAAAGTTTCTTCACACAAAGAGTGGTTGAGTCACCATCCCTGGAGGTATTTAAAAGACATGTGGATGTGGTGCTTAGGTATGTGGTTTAGTGGTGGACTTGTCAGTGCTAGGTTAATGGTTGGACTCAATGACCTTAAGGGTCTTTTCCAACCTAAATGGTTTTATGATTATACCATAAATACATCATCAAAGACCTGAGTACCTGTGAGGAGAAAGGGCAGTGAAGGAGAATAGCAAGACAGCAAGCTCAATCCAACTAATTATAGCAGACGGTGTATGCACCCTTGCAGGACCAGGGATATTCTGGCAAACAGGTCTGTAGGAACATTCTTGCCTTGTGTTAGTCATCTCCTATTCTTGGGATATTTCCCAAAGACACAATACTCTAATGGAGCCATTTTCCAGAAACTTATTTTGCCAATCTAAAATCAAGTGCAGGACCTATGTATTCATGGCAACATTCCAAAGCTTCTCAAGAAAGAATGTCTTAAAAACTCTTTTACCCTCTTTAGATTTTTCTGCTGTCAAGCTCCTGTCTTCCTGCTCTGGTGAACTAGCATGGCCACTTTAATTGCCCGGCCTCCCTGCATTACTTTTGGGGTGCATTTCCTTTTTAATTGGTTCAATAGATCATTTTATAATTCTTCAGAGCATTCACAGTATTGCTCTCCTCCCTCTCTGTGACATCAGAAAGGAAAAGCTTAGTAAAACTTCCATTGCTGAATGTTGTAAGATTTTTGCATGAGTTCTTCTTGTCTTCCAGTTCTATTGTCTGCTGTTAGGCCCAGGAGCTTCCAGAAACTTTGCCACAGTACAAAGCATGTCCACCTGTGTGGTTCTGGGCTGAATTGAGAGGCCAAGAAGATAAAGAAAGGACTTTCAGCTGGCACAAGGGATCTCTGTGCAGACAACTCTGTCAAGCTCTTTGGTTTGCCTGTAGAGAATAATATCTTTTACTGTTTTACTGGATCTCCACTTGCAACTATGAGACATGGTTCGCTGTTGGGATTTTTCCACTGCCACAGTGTTCACTAGAATGATTAATTTCCCTCAAGAGCATAGTCCTGTTTGCAGCCCTACATTGAGGGATTAAAAAGCAGGTGCCTGTTATGAAGCTGGATGCCTGTGCTTCCATAAAAGTAGCAGGAAATGTAAGCCTTGATTCTGCTGCTTAAACAGAGGCATCCAGTTTCATTAGAAGTACTCCAGGCTAACTCAAAAATTCACCTGGAGCTTACAGAGACAACATAATACTTAGAGAATATTTAGACAGGATGTCTGCTTTTCTGGAATGGAAGCTGGAGGCCAGGAAGGGTGCGTGGGTAGAAGATCTGACTGCAAAAGGGAGATGCATGATCATGCAGAACAGGTCCAGTGGAAGGTGGGTATCCGAGGGTCTGTTCCAAAAGAGCAGCAGGGTCAGGGAGCTGCAGAATTCTCTGATCCCTGCCCAAGCAGAGTTTCCCTTTTGACAGGCAACTCTGCATCTGCCCTCCCTCCTTCCTTCCCCACTGGGCTCCTCCTCCTCCTCACTGGCAGGGCCAAACATCTCAGAGGTCAAACTGTAGCCGGCACTGGATAAGGCAAACGTGTCTGTGGGGGATGAGTTTGTAAAGGATTCAATCCTCCATCCCTGGCAATTGTTTTTGAAAGAGGAGGTGAATTGGCTAAACCAGAAATGCTTAGTGAATGATGATTTCCCGGACAATATACATGGATGACCCCAGGAGAAATGTGTTTTGTGCTGAAGAAGAAACACTGCTCTGATAGCAGGTTTCATGCCCAGAGATGCCGCAGTACACCTCCACATGCTGTCCAACTGCCCTTTCCAGCTTTGTCCTCTCTCCAGCTCCAGTAGAAATGGCAAAAAGTCCTGTACTTGCCTGAGGTCCAGAGTTCTCTCTCCTCGTCTGCCTTTGCCATTTGCTGCTGCAGGCTCTTCTTTTCCCCTGGGCACAGGAAGGATCACCTGCAGCTTCTGCTACTTGTCCCAGACTGTAATTAGCTGGAACTCAGTCTGTTCTTTCCTGCCAGCCCTGGGTGGAAGTGCACAACAAACTGAGAAACAAGGTCCTCTCTGGAAGACAGCAGCTGCTGAGGCTCAACTATCGAATAGCAAGTGAATAGATATAACCCCTCCGGAAAGAACTCACTACCAACACACATCCAAATCCTTTCCTCCCAGCCCAATTTCTCCTGTCCTCATCAAAGTATTATTGGAGCTCTGTCCTCTTGAATATCTGTTTACATTTTTCCCTTGTGAAGTACCTTCACCTCACTCTTTTCTCCCAGGCCTTGAGGGTCATCCCCAGGCACAGGTCAGTCCCAGAGTCCCAGGACCATCCCAGAAGCTGCTCTGCTGTCCCTCAGTTCTCTTGAGAAATTTCTGGTCCGTGGATGTTGAGACAAAAGCAAACAAGTTGGCAGATGTTGCAGTGCTCAGATATTTGGTACCTATAGTACGCACTAGTTTCTGAAGGTCTCACAAGCAGTCCAGTGCCAAGGTAAATCTGCATTTTCAGCCTAGGCACCTTTTTTGGGCTTAGGTTAGTGTTACTCTGCATAAAGTTGCTACTCACTGATTATGTTTCCTCATCTGATGTATTATTGCATTGTTAAAGGATTCTCAGTGAGTGTTTTCCCCCTGAGTTGTGAGGTTCAGACTGGACCCCCTTACTTTCTAAACGCCTTCTCATAGAGGAGTCTAGGTGCTGCTGAGTCCAGTCTTGGTCTCCAACTATAAAGAAGACTTTGGACTCTAGGTTTTGGCACAGAGTCGGTTTATTACAGCTTGAGCTAGACCTCCTCTGAGAGCAACCCAGAGCAGAAAAATCCCTGGGCATTTATACCTTTCAGCCTCATCACCCACCCTTCACACACTGTCCACATGCCTTGCATGCTCCTCTAGGTCCAACGGTAATTCCTGGTCTGGGGTCTTCTTACTCCTTACTGGTTTTCATCTGATGGAAACTCTCTCCTTATGTCCCGGTTTGTAGCAGTCTGGGACCATCTCGTACCAGTCTCTAGGTGAAAGTTCACAGCACATGGCCTACAACTTTAGCTACTAATGCTAAGTGAAGCTACTTATGCTAAGTTTGGCTAGTCTCAATTCAACCTAATTTTAAGCAAAACCACAATTAATGCTAATATTCCACAACTGAATTATTTTATTTTCTATCATGCACCTGTAGACTGTTTTCTTGTTGGACTAACAGGAGGAGGAGTAGGCATATGTGATGTGCTAAAATCTCATGTCCTTCTGTATTCTGAAGGCAAGGTTTTCTGTTAAAGCAAATCAATCCCAACACAAAGAAGCTTGGAAGGAAGTGCCCTTTGGCAATACTGCCTACCACTCAAAGGCAGCTACTATGGGCAGATGCTTTTAGCCGCGTGTTTTATCCCTCTAAGTGTGCACCTGCCCCACAGGTGGATCAGTGAGAAAGTCATGAGGAGAAGCTGCCTAAGGGACAAGATACGTAACATTCACACCATGCAAAGACCCTGCTGCGGAGTTGCTGGGACTCTAGTGACAACCCAGGGATGCTGCAGAGCAGCTCTCTGCTTCTGCAAGGTCTATGTCATATGGCACAGTTTGGTCTGGGCTATCCCACCTGGATGTTAAAGAGCTGCTAGGGACAGCACAGTGCTTGGGAGTGGAAGGGGACCAGAGTGCTGGGCACTGCCTACAGGGAATTCAACTCAGGGCCAGCAGCCAGAGTGGAAAGGGAGTAACATAGTATAATCTGGGTACTGTGAGAGCAGTCTAACCTTGTCTGGTTATGTGGCTGCACAAGTGGAGTGCGGCCTGCTTAACTGGGACAGGAAGGAAGTTGTTTCAAGGGACATTTATAGTCTAGCTGTCTCCACATGTCCATCTGGCCATTCGGATGCCTAGGAAACAAAACCATGACCACTATGGTTTTCCCCACTAAGTGTGTGCTCCTGGGACCAAACCACGGAGCTGCAGGACCTAGAGACACTGGTTTCAGCATAGAGGTGTCACATCTTCTGGATAGGAGTGAGGGTTTGAACGACTGTACTTGTCAAGGTTAGTTAAATAGATTTTGACACGCACCCTTCTGGGGTCTGTTTTGGACCCAGCAGTAGTTCAAGTCAGCATCTGAAAAATGTTGACCCTTCCCCTGCCGCCCCCCGGAAGTGGTTAACCTGTTTTTAAAAGCAAGGGGGAATTTGTTTTGCATAGCATGATTTAGTCATGTATTTTAACCACAGTATCCTGCTTCAAGCAGGCAGCAGCTTGTTTCTTGTTGGCCCCTTCCTAGTACTGGTGAGTCAAAAATCAGCAGCCCGTTCTTTCACCTTCTGTACATTAATGCTCATATTGCCTCTTGTCTTAACTGTTCTCTCTTTAGACCCGTGTCTCTTTTTGTTATGATCCGCAATTTTGAGCCTGAGTAATTTGAAAGGGGCAAGAATAGTTCAAATTCCTTTAAAGCCAATAGGGCCAGAATTCATAGCCCTCCTAAAGTCTCTTAAATGTGCCAAGGAGTCTCCTTCCCTGTGGAAAGCCCAAGAAAGACAAATTTAATAAAAAGGAAATCTAGGCTGTAACAGGTGGTTTTCTAGTTCTCAGTGGTCACTGAAGAGGACAGTGGAATTTCAACTATTTCCACCCAGCTTTGAGGAGAAAGGGCACAGTGCAAACCAAGCATAATAAAACTTTATTTTGGTGTATATTAAGGAAACCTAAAATGCATATACTTAACAAAAGAGAAAAATGTTCTAAAGAAGGGATGGAAATGAAAATACTGAAGTCTGAAGTAAATCCCCTCAGGTCCAGTGGACATCTAATTATCTGCACTAGGAAATTGCCAGTAATAAAATATTCTAAAAATTAAAACTATACAATGTTCCTTCTATGCCTTGGAACCCTAAGCAGAAAAGCATTGCTTCTGTAGACAATAATGCAATTTGACCAGAGGTGGTATTTTGAAAGCATAGTAAGTATAAAGTTAAATTTAAAGTTTTCAAAACTATCTAAGCAATTTGGATGCTTCAGTGAAATGGATGCAGGAGTTAGGAGAGCTAACTATTTGTGATTAGCAGAGGGATGAGGGAAATTTGTTATGGAAATAAGAAATAACAAAAATTGTTCAAACAATTAATGAAACTAAGGTAGACAAGAGCTAAGAAGCCTTCCAGATGGTGTTGATTGAAGATCATCTTGATGAAGTAAAGGGACTCATAGATCTGCTGGAACTAGGGGATTTGTTGATTCTTTAGAATCTTTATTGGTAGCAAAGCTGACATGTAGTATTTAAATTATCCTGCTGTGTGTTCTTTCCTGCTCTTCTTCAGCCCATTGCTGGCTCACTTATCCAGTACCTGAAAGAGAAAACAATGTTTGTTTTAAAATTCTTATTCACATTTAATGTAGTGGTGCTGAGTTTCTGTTAATCTGGAATAGATTGGACAATTTTATTGGTCATTTTGGCTACCTGATCATCAGAATTTTCCCTCCTCCTTTTTCCATCCCACTTTTCACATTTGTTGCCTTTTCAGATTCTCCCTTTATAGTTCTTGCTAATCTGGGCATTTATCTAGACTTTGCGCTATACCACTTGAAACAAACAGCAGAAGATTTCTGATAGAACCTGAGGTGCTGTGGACTAGCACAATGCAAAGGCAATTTGGGGATGAGGTGCAATTTGGGGGTTACATTAACTTATCCAGCAAAAAGAGGAATAGCTGAACTGCTGTGACTCCTTGCGGGGTTACAGAAGGATGCAAAGCCAGCTGGTCACTCCTTGCACTTGCCGCCTGTGTTCCCAGGGACTGAGTGATGTGTTTCCTCCCTCAGAAGAGAAACAGCCTGATGCTCATGATTGTATTGAAGGCGATGCTTTTTGCCAGCAGGACTCTCAAACCCAAACCAGCCATGAACAGCATATTCACTTTCTCCATTTTGACAACTGCTTTAAAAAGAAGAAGAGGGAAGACAGTAGGGTCTTGATATTAACCCACTCCCCCCACTCCACCCCACCCCACAAAAAGGAAAATCTGTGCATCCTAAGTGGATGAGGGAAGCAGAAACAAAAGAAAATATGACAGAGGAATGTATTAAGTGCAGGAAAGAAAGGAAATGTCTTCCCAGTGAGGAATTTACTTCCCATTGCTGTTTTATCCCATGGAAATTTGTCAGCTATTTAGTCTGTTAACCTGAAACAGCAGGTTATTTCCAGTATTTCCAGTTTTGACACTTCTGCACCAGAGAAAGCAAATTTTTGTGGTTTGGTACTGAATCCACAAGAAGTGCAGCTTATTGCTTAATAAGTATCTACAATTCAGACATTTCTGTGCAAAAGGCAATGCATTTTCATGGATTGTTACTGAATTCCCAATAAAGTAACCATACTCTATTCTTCCTCTAGACAACTAACCTTTTATAGAGGCATCTGTAATGTTGCAAGCATTAACTGTTTCAAATTCTTCAGTCTTCTCTTCTGTGGAATGATTGAGAGATACTTTAAATTCTATTCAACTATATAAACCAAAAATTACACAAATCGTAACTATAGCTCTTTTCCCAGCAGTAGGTAGGCAGTATTGGAGAGTCACAGAATCACAGAATCACAGAATGGTTAGGGTTGGAAGGGACCTCTGGAGATCATCTAGTCCAACCCCCCTGCCAGAGCAGGGTCACCTACAGCAGGTTGCACAGGACAGCGTCCAGG
>NW_009649212.1:90042-104450 GCF_000708025.1 Charadrius vociferus | reverse complement strand
CATTCGCCTTCTTGGCCGCCAGGGCACATTGCTGGCTCATGGTCATCCTGTTGTCCACCAGGACTCCCAGGTCCCTTTCCACAGAGCTGCTCTCCAGGAGGTCAGCCCCCAACCTGTACTGGTGCATGGGGTTATTCCTCCCCAGATGCAGCACTCTACACTTACCCTTGTTGAATTTCATCAGGTTTCTCTCTGCCCAACTCTCCAGCCTGTCCAGGTCTTGCTGTATGGCGGCACAGCCTTCTGGCGTGTCAGCCACTCCTCCCAGTTTTGTGTCATCAGCAAACTTGCTGATGGTATACTCTATCCCTTCATCGAGGTCATTGATGAATATATTGAACAAGACTGGGCCCAGTACTGACCCTGAGGGACACCACTTGTTACTGACCTCCAACTAGACTCTGCACCACTAACCACCACCGTCTGAGCTCTATCTGTAAGCCAGTTTTCAATCCAGAGGTAACCTCTGCATCTGATTCCACTCCAACTACCTTCATGGTACTGTACATCCCCTCAGATGTGACAAGAGGTGCCTTCAGATCATATACAGTGTCATTCTTAGGCACATCAAGGCTGATGTTCTTAGGGTAGAAAGTCCTTGCCAAACAAGCCATACTCAGTTTGTTGTCGTATAGTTTGGGTTCCTTTGATTTAAGCACACTAACTTCTGGGGCAGATTCTTCTTGAATCTCTGAAAAAGAAACGTCATTTTGGGATGACTTTTCTGCATACTTTTCTGACAGCTAAATCATCAAGGTGAATTCCTTTAAGGGAAGGACCTTGAAATGAGGAAGGGAACTTTTAAGAATACAACACAAATGATCATATCAGTTTTGAATTCATAACAATTTAGATACTAAAATGAACATTTACTTCAAGGGTAGCCTTACATGCTTGTAACATGATACATACTAGGAGATTTTTTTTTTTATTATTATTTATTACCAAAAAATCCTTTCCCTAATGAGGCTAAAAGGCTTAACACACAGGGAGAGAAGACAGTTTGTTATTCCACTCTAAAAAGCTGTTCCAATGGGTCGGATTACTTTCAGATACAAAATAATGTTTTCATGCTCTAGAAAAATGAGTCTGTGATGTACAAATTCTTCAGAGGTTAATTTTGCCTAGTATTATTGCCTCTTTTTCTGTTCTGCCCCTGTTCTGCTAAAATTGGGGGATGGGAGGGGAGAGGTGAGGGGTGGTGATGTTTGTCCCAGAAACACAAAATGGATAAGGCTGGAAGGGATGTCAGAGGATTGTCAAGTCCTAATGTCCTGCTCAAAGCAAGGTCAGCTAAAGCACATCCCTAAGGACCATGTCTAGTTGAGTTTTGAATATGAAGACTCCACAGCCTCTATGGGTGACCTGTTCCAGTTCTCAGTCACTCTCACAGTGAAAAACCTTTAATTATGTTTAAGTGGAATTTCCTGTATTTCAGTTTGTGCACATTTCCTCTTGTCCTGCCCCTGGGTACCACTCAGAAGAGTCTGGCTTAATCCTCTCTACTTCCCTCCATCAGGTATTTATATAGATAAGAAGTCCATTGTGGGTGCATCTTGTCAGGTCAGAAAGACTTGTGTGTATGGGGTTTATTTAAATGTTCTTTTAGCCTGATCCTCATCAGCTGAGGAAGACCTTGGTCTTCCTTGCTCTGGACTTTTCCACTGACCTCAGGGGCCTGGAATTCCTGAAGGAAAATCTTATTGATAAAGAATGCAACAAAGGTGGCATTGAGTACTTCAACCTTTTCTGTGCCCATTGTCACCAATTTTCATTCCTATTTAGCAGCAGGACCTTTTCCCCATGTCTTCCTTTTGGTGCTGACATAACTGTGGAAGCTTTTCTTGTTGCATTTCCCATCCTGTACCAGATTCATCTCTAGGTGGGCTTTGACTTTCCTATCCCCATGCCTGTGTGCTTTGATAGATTATCTATGTTTTTCTCAGGTCATCCAACCCTGCTTCCAGTACTTGTATATTTCCTTTTTATGTCCGAGTTTTGCCAGGAGCTCCTTGTTCATTCATGTAGGTCGTCTGCCACTTTTGCTTGGCTTCCTGTACATGGGTTCTTAAGCTTGGAGGAGACAGTTCTTGAAAATCAACCAGTTCTCCTGGACCTCTCTTCTCTTCAGGACAGTCTCTCATGGTTTATTTCAGGGTTTCGCTAGCAAGGTGCTGCAGGGGCATCCTTTGCAGAAGAAGGTCATGAACTGCTCTGTGCCTGTCACAATGGGTTTCAGCTGGCACTGAAACAAATAAAACCAACCCACCAGGTGTCAAAACTCAACCAACCAGAGGAGCATATGGCATCTCTGCTCAAATATATTTAATAGAGGTTGCTACCTGCCAGGGACAAAGGAAACAAAAAGGGCACTGTGATGGATGCACCCATTCAGACTGAGTGAATGATACTTTTGTTCAGGCATCACCAAAAGGTAGACCTGACTGAAATCAGCCCTGCTGTGCAAACCGTGAAAACTGTGCTAGGCCATATCTTCTCAGGAACTGAGGAATCTAAGCCATGTATTATCAGGACCTAACAGTACCAGCCTGAGCTGCGACTAGACAAAACTATTAACTGTTACATCTCCACTCCCGCACATACACCAAAGGGGGGGTTGACAATGAGTCAATCACTTTACGCTATAAATATCTGTAGCCCCACAAGCCCATTAATCTCCCCTGTACAGCACTGCAAGGCAGTGATTTCCCCCTTGAGCAGGGTTGCCTCTCACGGTTACTCCTGGAGGCTGAGAGACCACTTACTCAGCATCTGATATCTATAACAAGGTATGCAACATTTTACATCAGGCCTAAAAGTATATTGTATATATATATATATAATGACATTTATATATCCAGCTATAGCTTAATTCTTAGAAGTGTAGTAAGTAGTAGAGCCATCTAATCAACATCTAAATTATCATTTAAATTATAGTTGTCAAATCATTGTTAAATCACTGTTTAATTACCATTCAATTATTGCCTAATCATCATTTGATTACCATTTAATTTTCATTCAATCATCGTTTAATTACCATTCAATCATCGTATAACCATTATTAAAATCCTTTTAGTGAACCCCACAATGATGATTTCTCTTAATAATTCATCTGCGACAGAGACCTGAAAACAGACACAGGAGGAGACATGTGAGTACACATATGAGGACACAAAAGACAGGAAAGGAAAGACATGAGCGGAGACACACAAAAAAAACGACACACGGAAGGGGACATTGCTGGTGAGATGACTGGATCTGCTCTGTTGGAAAGAGGCAGTCCATGCCAGAACAAGTAAAACCCTTGAAGTGAGTGCCTCCCGTGGAGGAACACATGCTGGAGCAGGAACCCTCCCAAAAGGAGAGTGGCTCGTGGAGAAGCCACTTTCCTATGCAAGAGCGGGTAAAACCTCTGAAGGGACTGTGGCCTGTGGAGAAACCCATGCCAGAGCAGAAGGGGAAATGAAAAAGAAGCAAGGCACAGCAGAAAGAAACCATGAGGAACATTATCTCGGCCTCCTGAGCTGTTCCTTGCCTCACCAAAGGAATTGGGATGGACTGAGTACATTGTATAGTGGAAACAAGAGACTCTGAGATTGCAAGGTCGGAGGAGAGGTGTTGGACTCAATTTGAACCAGGGGAAGGGTGCTTCCCTATGTGTTTGCTTAGTAGTCAATGTATTTTTGTTTCTCAGTATCTAAATCACAATTAAAAATCTATATTACTAGACAATAAATTAAAGGAATTGAAATCCCTCAAGATAAGACTGTTTTGTCTGTGACACAGGGAATTCTTCCAAGAAGGACCCTGAACAAACCAAAGGAGTCCAGCTTTGTGATCCAGCTCTTTGCATTGTTCCTTCCTCTCTGAAGCCCAAACTGACCCATGGTCACTGCAGCAAGGACACTCCACTTTGAGGGCTTATGGTACTTCATTTTTATATCGGTTACTGCCACTGTTGTGTTTTTTTCTCTCCTCCTTTTTGTGATTTATTTTTCTTCAGTCATAAACCCTTTTCATGATGGTTTTCTTACTTTCTCTAATCTAGTTTGTCTTACTATTTAACCAGCTGACTAGCTACGTTTGAGATTGCTTGTTTATTTATTTATGCCTGCTTTTCATTTTCTGTGAGTGTCTGGGGAATACCTCTTGCTAAAGTAAGTAGTTTGCTTTTCATTTGAGTTTTACAAATTTATTTGATAACTTTAGTTAATGCTGAAAGAAAACTGCAGGAAATATTTAATCTTGAAACTCAGTCCTGAGTTAAGGAAGAAGAGGGGAAGTATGGGCAGGGAAGTTAAAAGGAGATGAAGGAATTTTGCGTCCAGGACGGCATCTGAAGAGGATAAGGACGGGCTTGGAAGAGGCGTAGTAGATGGCTTCTTTGTGCATGGTTGCTTGATTACTGTGAGACACACTAGAAAGGCTCAGCTGCCTCTTTCTAGGAAAAAAACCCTAGTATAATTCTTGGTCCCCAGACAGTCTTTACACTTATTTTAACCCATGCTCATATTTCTGTAGCAGTCTAATCTGAGCCTAGATCATTGCACATCCTTCCTTTGATACCACAACAATAACTGGATTTGTCCACAGTTTTAATTTGTAAGAGCAGTTAACATCATCTGAACCGAAGATGACATATCCCTTGAAGAAGTGGGTGTGTATTATGGTTTTGTGTGGGCAGACCCCAAAGCCCACATGCAAAGGCCTTCAAAACCTCTGATAACATTTCAACCTTCTCACCCTTTTTTTGTCCTCCTCTTCCCAGAAGAAGTATCTGCAGAGTTGATGACTTGGTTTTGATAGGATGAAGTGCTGCATTGGACTTTCTTGAAAGGATATAGTAAAGCCAGCTTTTAGATATTTCCCAGCAGCATGTTGGATCCAGCCCCAATCTCAAATGCTGTCAGTGATGGGTATGCCAGGGATGTTGGAGGTGATTAACTCTGAGATCTTTTCCATCCCATATATTTCTTTATGCATGACAAAGGGTATCTGAAAATGAGAGAGGCTAAGCTAAATAGTTGGTAAGATATCAAATAATCGATTTATCTATCTTACTCCTTCCATAGACTCTCTTATATGGGATGCATAGACTATTGGGGTTGTGTCCTCGTTTGAGGTAAAACAGAACCAATTTTCTGTTCAGTAATTTTACTTTGAAGTTAAGCCTCTTCTAACTAACTGAAGTCTCTGAAATTAACAGCATATTGTCCAGACACTGTTCACTCCCAGAGTGATAAGACCTGATTGTTTCTAATTTATGCCAAGAAACAGCATGCAGAGAGGCTCCTGCTTATCTTTATTGCTATAACAACCCAGGCCAGCTAACTTTGTTATTTGCCCCATTCGAGGGTCGGTAGTGGAAAAGCACAGTGGGGTCCCATCTGTGGGGAGGAGTGGACCGGACAGGTGACCCAAAACTGACCAACAGGGTATTCCATCCCATCTGCCTCATGCTCAGTGTAAAAGCTGAGGGATCAAAGGGTCAGATCTTGCTCTCTTTCTTCAATGGCCAGTGTCCTAGGAGGACTCTGTCCATTTGTCTGCCCTTGATCCTGATCCATGTGTCCCTGAATCCAGATCTGGAATCCAGTTCTTGTCCAGAGCTGAGTCCAGTCTGGGACTTTCCCAGTGCCCGCCAGCAACCTCATTGTCATCCTGGGAGTTTTGTATATATTTCATTATTTTCTTTTTATTTTATTATTAATATTTTATTAAAGTAGTGTAGTTTTTTCTAAACTCATAAGGCTCTTTATTTCTCTCCCTCCTCTCCTTGGAGAGGGACTTGAGGGAGAGCATCTGTCATTTGTCTCAGTGGCCTGTCCGGCCCAAATCAAGACAGATTTATTGGCACTCAATGTGGGGCACGAGTGGGGCTCCAGCTTGCTCAGAAATTAAAACAGATGGCTCACACCATGTTGTTCTTAGGCGAAATATTATATCATGCCTTTAGAAAACTTTGATTAAAGTTAATTGATGCAATGCTGCTTAACCAGCTCAGTGTGTTGTATGGCTTATTTGCTTTTTGTGTTTGTATGCAGTGGTTTAAACGTGCTATTCTGCTGTGGTTTGGAATACAGATCTATAATATGATAACTTGGACAACAGTTTTACTTGTACATCTCGGGCATCACGTAATGGATTCTATTACTAATTACACTTTTGATTTTACCTGGGGAAAGTTTACTTTGCCCTTCAATGCTTACACCAAGTTGACACCATCAGACGTAGGGGATGGAAACCTTTTGGTTGTCTGAAACACTTGTTCATGTTAAATTGCAAAAGCAAGTAAAAATATCACTCAAACTCTTCCCTGCAATTTATTGCAAAATATTACTCAACCTCTCCTGCCTGCAATTTAACAGCAAAACTAATGTACACCTCTGCTTTCTTCCAGAATAGGCCCTGGTTATGGGGAAACTTTCCTTTCTTTCTAGTGTTAAACCTGTTTGCATTTATCTTGGTGTTGCTACCACAGGGGGAGGTAGAGCTGACTGCAAGTGTGAGGAGGCACATCTCCAGTGACAACCACTCATGGCTTGGATGGGCGTATGTTTTGCAGGGTGAAAAACGGGCTGGAAGGCCGGGCCCAAAGAGTGCTGATGAATGGACTTAAATCCGGTTGGCGGCCGGTCATGAGTGGTGTTCCTCAGGGCTCAGTATTGGAATCAGTCCCCTTTAATATCAGATCCCCTTATCAATAAGGGAATCAAGCACACCCTCAGTAAGTTTGCAGACACCACCAAGTTAGGTGAGAGTGTCGACCTGCTTCATGGTAGGAAAGCTCTACAGAGGGATCTGGATAGGCTGGACCAATGGGCAGAGGCCAATGGTATGAGGTTCAACAAAGCCAAGTGCCGGATCCTGCATGTGGGTCACAACAACCGCATGCAGCACTACAGGCTTGGGGAGGACTGGCTCGAAAGCTGCCCAGCAGAAAAAGACCTGGGGGTGTTGGTTGACAGCTGGCTGGATATGAGCCAGTAGTGTGGCCAGGTGGCCAAGAAAGCCAACAACATCCTGGCTTGTATGAGGAATAGTGTGGCCAGTAGGACTGGGGCAGTGATTGACCCTCTCTGCTCGACACTGGTGAGGCCTCACCTTGAATACTGTGTTCAGTTTTGTTCACTACAAGAAAGACATCGAGGTACTGGAGGGTGTCCAGGGAAAGGCAATGAAGCTGGTGAGGGGTCTGGAGCACAAGACTTATGTGTAGTGTCAGAAGGAGCTGGGATTGTTTAGCCTGGAGAAGAGGAGGCTGAGGGGAGACCTTATTGCTCTCTGCAGCTACCTGAAAGGAGGCTGTAGAGAGGTGGGGGTTAACCTCTGCTCACTATTAACAAGTGATAGGACCAGAGGAAATGGCCTCAAGATAATCCAGGCTAGGTTTAGTTTTGATACTAGGAAAAACTTCTTCACTGAAAAGGGTTGTCAAACATTGGAATAGGCTGCCCAGGGAAGTGGTGGAATCACCACCCCTGGAGGTATTTAAAAGACGGTTAGATGTGGTGCTTAAGGACATGGTTTAGTAGTAGTTTTGGCAGTATTAGGTTGATGTATCTTAAAGGTCCCTTCCAACCCAAATGATTCTATGATTCTATGATGGAGTATACCCTCAGCAAGTTTGCTGACGACACCAAGCTGTGTGGTGCGGTTGACATATGGTGGATGGAAGGGATGACATCCAGAGGGACCTGGACAGGCTTAAGAGGTGGGCCTGTGCAAACTTCATGAAGTTCAACAAGGCCAAGTGCAAGGTCCCCTAAGTCCTAAGCACAAATACAGGCTGGGTGGGGAATGGACTGAGAGCAGCCCTGAGGAGAAGGACTTGGGGATACTGGTAGATAAAACTGGGGTGTTCGCTGATGAGAAGCTCAACATGAGCTGGCAATATGCATTCATAGCCCAGAAAGCCAACCACATCCTGGGCTGAATCAAAAGAAGTGTGGCCAGCGGGTCGAGGGAGGTTATTCTGCCCCTCTACTCTGCTCCTGTGAGACATACCTGCAGTACTGCATCCAGCTCTGGGGCCCTCGACATAAGAACTACATGGACCTGTTGGAGTGAGTCCAAAGGAGGGCCACGAAGATGATCAGAGGTCTGGAGCACCTCTTCTATGAAGACAGGCTGAGAGAGTTGGAGTTGCTCTGCCTAGACAAGAGAACATCTCCCTAGACATCTCTGGGGAGATGTTATAGTGGTCTTTCAGTACCTAAAGGGGGCCTACAGGAAAGCTGGGGAGGGACTCTTGATCAGGGAGTGTAGCAGCAGGACAAGAGGTAACTCTTTTAAATGGAAAGAGGTCACATTTAAATTAGTTATTAGGAAGAATAATGTGGTGGTGGTGAGACACTGGAACAGGTTTCCCAGAGAAGCTGTGGCTACCCAATCCCTGGAAGTGTTCAAGGCCAGGTTGGACAGGGTTTTGAGCAACCTGGGCTAGTGGGAGGTGTCCCTGGCCATGGCAGGGGGGGTGGAACTAGATAATCTGTAAGGTACCTTCCAACACAAACCATTCTATGGTTCTGTGGTTCCATATTTGTCCAAAATTGCTAGGTAATAGTGTCAGAAATATCAAATGCAGATATGAAAGCAATAGAATTGGGACCAATGAGAAAAAAAAGGTAATTAGTGGTGGGTTGTTTGTTTGAGAAGAGTTTGGGAAGAAAAAAAAAAAAAAAGGAGGAGCAAAGGTGGCTAAAAGCTGTGTTCAGGAAAAGAAAAGAAAAAAATGGGGTTGCAGTTGTGCCAGCAATTAAAAGGGAAATCATAAGTCCTAAGAACCGCTGTGTCTGGGTTACCAGCAGCTGCAGCGACTGGAGTAAGAGCATACTATGTGAGTGTGTATGTCAATATGTGCAGTCACTAATGAATATCAAGCCAGACTAGCCAGTGTGTAGGATAAGACGACTGGGAGCCTTGAATTGAAGCAGACCTAAGTCTGGGCCAGCTACTGGAGAAATGAGGGAATCTGCAATTTGGCTACTGGGAGGAGCAGGCAGGAGGATCAAACCAAGTGCCAGAGTACAGGTCAGAGTTCTAGTTAGCTACTGGTAAGGCCAGAGGTCTGGACCATGTAGCAGAAAGACCCTTTTGCATTTGAGACAACTGGGAGACCAGGGGATCCAGAGCCAGGTTCTGCATAGACTGGATGTCTAAGGTCAGTTACTGGGAGTGGGGTCACAGAGTGCGTGTGTCTGTGGGTGGGTGGGTGCGTATGTCTGAGAACAAATAACCAGAGTGATACTCCGGGCCTCAGACGTGTGGACAACTATTGAATAGACCTGAGTACCTAGGGCCAGCAACTGGAGGTAGCGTATATATGTGAATATATGCACGTATGTACATGTATTCAGTTAATGGCCTTTCATCTCAATTAGTCAGAGAGGGAAACGATATCAGGTTGTTTGTGCTGTTCATATTTGCATGAGTGCTGTATTCTCTGTTTTTCTTGGTCTGTGTGGTCAACCATGTAGATATTGTATACTGTGTGAGTGCACCTCATAGGAATATATGCTCCGTCACACTACAAGCCCGACCTGGAAACTATAGAAGCCAAGTTAGAATCACAGAATCAGAGAATGATTGAGGTTCAAAAGGACCTCTGGAAGTCATCTGGTCCAACCCCCCACTCAAGCAGGACCACCTAGAGCCAGTTGCCAAGGACCATGTCCAGATGGCTTTTGAGTATCTCCAAGGAGGGAGACTCCACAACCTTTCTGGCCAACCTGTGCCAGTGCTCAGTCACTCTCAGAGTGAAGTGTTTCCTTAACTTCATAGGGAATCTCCTGTGTTTCTGTTTCTGTTTGTGCCCATTGCCTCCTGTCCTGTCGCTGGACACCATTGGAAAGAGCCTGACTCTGTCTTCTTTACACCCTCCCTCCAGGTATTTATGTATTGATAAGGTCCCCTCCAGAGCCTTCTCTTCTTCAGGATGAACAGTCCCGGCACTTTCAGCTTTTCCTTACAGGAGAGATGCTGCAATCCCTTAATCATCTTTGTGTCCCTCTGCTGGACTCTCTCCAGTATGTCCATGTCTCTCTTGTACTGGGGAGTCCAGAACTGGACACAGCTCTCCAGGTGTGGTCTCACCAGGCCTGAGCAGAGGGGAAGGATCCCCTCCCTCTACCTTCTGGCAATGCAGTCCAGGATACCATTTGCCTTCTTCCTTCCTCTTCTCCACCACTTCGGTGCCCTCAGAGGCACCTTCCTCTCTCCTGACAGTCCCTTGCTTGCAGGCTCTTCTCACCCAAAAAGCCCCATCAGCCCAAAAGCTTTTCCCCTTGTGCAGTGAGGTTTTACACATGCTGTTGCAGACAGGCAGTGCTCAGGCCTCACCCCAGGTCCAGCATGTGACAAAGCATCCAACCACTCCCCCATGCCCAGAGCTGTGATTGCTACACCTTTCTTTACAGGACAGGCAGCTTGGGGCGGATTTGGGCTGCATAGAGAAGGAGCCATGCTCTCTGCCCAGAGAGATGCCTTGAGGTTGTCTTTCTGCCCCCATTCTCCTTGTATTGAAGGAGCACCAGGGTAGCTATGAGGAAGAGGCAGTGATGGTATTTTGTGGGGAAGGCTGTGAATGGAGGTGAAAAGTCCCCTGTGTGAGGGGTTTGGGGATTGACCTGCCCATGGGACTTATTCACACATGAAATTTTAATTCTCGGTTCCATTATAAATGTCAAATTTTACTGCAAATTCAGCTGCCCATGGATAGATTTGGAGTTCCAACATCTATTAATCCCAAACCTCACTGATATTTCCCAGGGCAAGTACAGGCAACTGGCATTTGGAGAAAGGGCCCTGTCACCACAGCATTCCTCCCCCTTTTTGTGCCGCCTCTCCCTCCATTGGCGTCACTGTGTGCTGCCTGGCACAGAAATAGGTGGGTGTGTCTAAGTCTGTAAGGGCATGGAGCTGCAGGGAGACCTTGTTTTTGTCTTTGTCTGCAGAGATGGTGACTCGGCCTTGGAAGGGTGGGGCATACCCCGTGTTATTCCCAAAAGGATAGATCCAGGCTAGAAATTGCAGCTGCCCTCCTGGGGCCTGACGGGCACAATTCCAGTCATATCGAGGGCTGTCCAGAGGTGCTCCCATTACAGTACAGGCGAGTGTCAGTGATCCGGGGACCCTTCCCTCCTTTGGACCAGATGCCACCATCTTTATGGAAGAAAGGGTACCTGGAAAGTCACTGGGCAGGTGTGAGATTTATGAGAAAGTTCATGGGTTTGGGTGAGCCCAAGAAGAAGCCCATGAGAATCTGGGTTACTGCTGGTAAACTTGCCATATCTTTAAATATGAATCCAGAAGTTTGGCAGAAGGAGGGCATGGAGTTCCCAGCCCTTCCCAGTCTTCCTGCTCCCTTCACCTGGGAAAGGAGGCATGCCTGGACCCACACCCCCAGGCACAGAGAGTGCAGAGTACAGGCTAGGCATGAACATGTGGGGAACTGGTTTGTCAGTTGCACATGAGCCCCAGAGGGACAAGAAGCATGAGGCTCTTTAATGTCCCTAGGCAATGGCCTGTCCATAGAAAATCTCAAAGCTGCACAGAATGAGACTCTGCACAGCTCCTTTGGGCAGTTATTAGCTTTGTCTAGGAATATCTTCCCCTTACTCCATGCTCAGAAAAATCTCTGAAAACTTCCCTCATCTGCATTGCACCAGCATTCAACCCCACCTGACACTGGAAGATGATTTCCATGCAAGGATTCATCTTATGTCATGGCATTTAGAGTTGGGTAGTAGAAAACTGAGGTGTACAGTGTACAGCCTAAGACTACTCAGTCCCAGTCTTTTTCCCCTTCCCTCACAGCTCTTAGTAGTGCTGTGCAGGACAAGGTCGGGAGCCAAGGACCCATCCTTTATGCGATCACATCCTTCTGTTCTGGGGCAGAGTGAAGAGAAACTAAACACCGAAGGGTGACAGAGATGAGCAAAGCCCAACTTTTGACCCCCAGAAGGGAGAGGCAAGACCTGGATTGGGCAGATGGAGCTAGTGACCCTTCTGGCCCCATCACACACACCCCAGCAGTACTGGGAACACCAGACCAGAGGACAAACCAGCCCCAGCCAATGCATGGGTAGAGGTGGACTAAGCATGCTGGGTTCATCTCTGGTGCTCGTCTGCACCCTTTGTGGGACTATGGTCCAAGTGCACCCTGCAGCTCTGCAGGAGTACAAGTCAGAGCTGTGACTCTCCTGGGCGCTGCTAGGCTCTTCCAGCCCTGGCTCAGCAGAAAGAAAGCCATCCCCTGCTCCACTCCCTCTTTCCTAGCAGTACTCCTCCTCTTCTTCCTCTTGCATCCAGAACAGTGTCTAGCTCTCTTTCAATCCTCTTTCCTGTGGTGCTTCACACTGGCCCTTTTGTAGGGGAGGTCAGTGCCCTGGGGTGGAAACTGGAGGGGCTGGAGGTAGAGGGCAGGCAGGAGCTCACTGGACCTGGTAGTGCCAGGGTGAGCAGGGACCCAGGGAGGATTTTGCCTGGTCCTTGACTGTCTCTTGCAAGCTGTGCTGAGTCACCCTGCTCCTTCTTCTCCAGCTAGAGCTAAGCCCTGAGCCAGCCTGGCTTGTCCCATTCCCACCCACAGCAGGACAGTGCAGGGCTGAGCGATGCTCTGCGGATGTGGAGAGAGGGATTAAAATACCAAGGGAGGACACATTTCATAACTGCCTAGGTGAAGAAGAGGCAGCTTGGGGTCCCATCCCTTCCAGCCCTGGGGCTGGTGAACATCTCTTCTGTGCCTGGCGGTGGGGTACTGAAGGGCTATGTCAGATCTCCAACCTTCTATTGGTCCTCCAACCTCCACACATCCCATGGGAGGGCAGGAAAGGGCAAAGTATTTTTGGAATGATACAGCTCCCTGGCAAAGGGAAACACAAAAACCCCATGTCCGTGTCCTCTTCCCAGGAAAGGGGGGGCTCTCACCTTTAAGAGCTGCAGCAAAGGCGATGACCAGCATCCAGAGGAGCATTGCAGGCTTCCCCAGAGGATTTTGCATCCTGTACCGTGACGTAGGAAAGTAAAATTGTGGGGCTGATAAGGGCTCAGACCTTCCTCTCTTTGAGTCAGCGGACAAATGCCCCATCCTTCCAGAGCTGGAGGTTCAGACTTCCTTGCAACTCCAGGCAGATTTGAAGTCTTTTCGGAGCAACCCCTTTGCAGTTGCAGGTACTTCATGCACTGGGGTGTTGGGTACACTCGTTACTACTGGCCTGGGTGGGGACAGGAAACCACATTCATTTTTTTGTACTGCTCAGCCTGCACAGGAAACACAGGGACCTCTCTTGTCTCCCTAGGGTCCCTCATAACAATATCTCTGAACCTCCTATCAGATGCTGCGGCCCTGTAGATGGCTGTGGTCATGTAGATGTCTGAGAGGGGACAGGCATGGTAATGTGGAGAGGGTCTTCTACCTGGGAGCGATATCCTCCTTCCCTCAGCATGGCCCAAACCATGTTGCCCAACCCCAAGCCAAGGGCCACAGCTGCCAGATCTAGGAGGGAACAGAAGGATTTTCACTTCTGGCTCCTCCATGCCTGTATCGCTGTAAGCTGTGCCTGAAGCACTGAAATAGAGCAGGCAGTGGTCCTGTTACTGTGTGGTAGATGGGGACATCTACCCTGGGCAAAATGGGCCATGTGGCTGTAGGAGAATCCTGTCACCCACCACATATTGTAGGGGCCCACGGGGATGCTCCAGTACCAATGTTGAAAAATGGGAGAGGCTTCAGTGCTGTAAGTCCATCAGAGAGGTCCTCAATCCCTGCTCATTGCCCAGTGCTGCTCAGTGTGCAGGCAGACTCAAATTTCATTTGGAGACAAAGCAGTGCTGTCTCTGCTGCTCCACTCCACCCAGCACAGGGAGGCTGACTGGGGAGTGAGAGGAACAAGGAGAGCTGCTGCAGGTCATTTAAACACCCCCATCTGGGTGTAGATGGGGTGGACCTTGCCTCTGTGCTATGGTGCTGGTGTTCAGGTGTTTGCACAAAGACAATGGACACCTTTGGGAGGCCCTGGGATATCTGCCCCACACCAGCTCCAACAGGGGACAGATTTCCTGGACGTCCCGTGCAGTATTTTCCAGCTACGTGTGTTTGCACTGGGTAACCCAGGCACATGGCATTGCACTAGAGGCCTTTCTTATGCCGTTAAAATGAGAACCCTCTAGGTCCTTGCAGTGCAGGGATGTGTACCTGACTTAGCTTTGTCGTGAACTGAGCTCAAGTGAGTGCAGAGGATGGAGGCAAGAGAGAACAGCAGCAAGAAGAATGACAGCTCCTGTCTGTTTGGAGATCAGAGTCTGTCTTCAGCCTCAGGGCTTCTAACCAGAGATGAGATAGCTCCCGTGGACTCCTCTCCTCTCCTCTCCTCTCCTCTCCTCTCCTCTCCTCTCCTCTCCTCTCC
>NW_009649212.1:85395-89647 GCF_000708025.1 Charadrius vociferus | reverse complement strand
TCTCCTCTCCTCTCCTCTCCTCTCTGCCTGGGAAGTTCCTGAAGAAGCCTGGTGCCCTCCACTCCTTATACTTAGCTTCATCATGCCTCCAGAATGGTGTCATAGAGAAGGAGTCTGGACCCTGTGTCAGGTCTTGCATTGAAGGAAGCATGACCCAGCAGCCAGGTGAGTTTCCTGCTGTCCCTCAGTCCCTTTGCCTAGCACATGTCCTTGAGACTTTCTCCCCCGCTCCATGTGCTGGCCCATACTCCATATGTCACCCTCAGGCCTGGCCCCTTTTACCTTTCCTTTCCAGCCCTGGCCAGTCACCACAGTCCAGATTTAGGCTGATCTGTGAAATGTGACCAGCTCTGTCTACATCAGCGGAGTGGCCAGCCCTTCCCTAGCTTACACATGCCCAGACCCTGGCAGACCTTAGAACAGGGCTGTCTTCAAACGCCTGCATGGGACACAGCTGAGTCTGGGCAGGGACCGAACATTGGGCAGGCTGTGCAAGCAGGAGGGACTTCGGGGGACAAGGCACTGTGGGGTCCAATACCAGGGGCAAATTTTTCCACCCCTGAATGCGCCCTTCACAGTGTGGTACCTGCAAAGTTGGGCTGCGGGACCTCATGTTGGGCAGTTGGGGCAAGGCTGGTACAGGAGTGGGAGTAATATTCATCAGTGCTGAGTAGAGGTGAAAGATCATCACCTCCTTTGCCCTACTGGCAACACCCTTCCTGATGCAGACCAGAGTGCTGGTGGCCTTTTTTCCCATGAGGACACATTGTTGCCTCATGTCCAACTTGTAGTCCACCAGGACCTCCAGGCCCTTTTCTGCAAAAGATTTTTCCAGCTGGTCAGCCCCCAACATTTAGCTGTGCATGGCGCTATTCCTGGGGAACCCAACAATTCAGAGACTGCAATCCACCTCACTTTCAACTTGTCTAGTCTACACTTGGGCAGATTGTCCATCAGGGTGTTTTGGGAAACTAGTTTAGTGAAGACTGAGGTGAGGAAGGCATTGACTGTCTCAGGCTTTTTCATATCCTTTGTCACCAGTGCCCCTGGCACATGTACCGGTGAGCCCACATTTTCCCCTAGTCTTTCTTTTGCTGCCTGTGTACTTGTAGAAGCATTTTTGTTGTCAGTCTGGTCCCTTGCTAGATTCAACTTTAGGTGGGTTTTGGCTCTCCTAACCCCATTTCTGCATTCTTGGGAAGTTATCACGGATGTCCTCCAGAGGCTTTCTGGATGGCTTGTGCCCTCCTACCTTGTCCCTCAGGCAGGTTGTCTGAAGAAGGCCTCATCTTCTTTCTGATCAAGCAGCCAATGAAAGGCACTTAAAGTTCACCCATGTTGGTCTGCCTGCTAAACCTGACCCATAAACTCTTGACTCATCATCTATCCCAAGGCAGAGCTCCATGCTTTGCCACGGCTCTCTCACTTAAACAAAAACTCCCTCTCTTTGTTGACCGGTCCTGTCCTTCCTGAACAGCTTTTATCCATCCATCCATCTGTCCGTCCGTCCATCCATCCATCTATCTATCCATGCATCCATCCCAGCACTCCAGTTGTGTGACCTATCCCACTGTGTCCCTTATCCCATGAGATCATAGCTCTGGAATTGCCCACAGATTTCTAATTCCTCCTGTTTTTTTTTTTTTGGTGTGGTTTTTTTTGTTTGTTTTTTGTTTTTTTCCCGAGGCTGCATGCATTAGTGTGCAGGTACTTCAGAGAGGTTCCCAGCCACACTGGTTTCCCGGTAAGGGTATAAGAGGTTTCACTGCCATGCTGTCCCATAGGCAGTTCCTTATTTATGTGCATATGCTTGGGGTGATTCCACTTCAGCCCTTTGTTGATTATTATGCTTCTTTTGTTTATATAAACCTTTGCTTGCCTACAGCACCGATCAGTTCTTCACTCCTCCAAAATTCCTGTTTAAAGCTCTTCTTAACTGGTTTGCCAGTCTGTTAGCAAAGATAATTTTAGCCCACTTTATCAGGGGATAATTTTACCTCACCTGTTCCAAGAAGTTGCTGATTCTCAGAGAGGTTCTCATGGTCATAGAAACTAAAATACTATTGTTTTTACCAGCTGCACAACCAATTGTTGACCCACAGGACCTGTCCAGTGCACAAACCTCCTCACCAGCAAGATGAAGAACACCACCACCTAGGTTACCATGCTCTTTACCATCACCATCAGAGTCATTTAGTTATACTCTATACTTTCCTGGTTTGGCTGTATCATTGATGCCTACATGGAAAAACAGCAAGGTAATAGTCCAAGGGCCTAAAAAGCTTCAGCAGCCTCTCAACAATGCACCTTTTGATCAAAGACAGTGGACAGAGTTCATTAGGAACTGCTAGAAGTTGCTAGCAACTTGCTGGCAGTCAAGGAATCCTGTGGCTGCCCTTATCTGGCAGCAAAAAGCACCCTGAGCTTCCTTGGAATATTCCCAAGAGTCCACAAATGATCTTAGATAAAGCCCGCAGAAAACATTTTCAGGACACTGTTGGACAAAGCCCTGAGGAACTTGGTGGTAATTCAGTGTTTGTCCTGATGTGAGCAGGAAGTTGGACTGGAGACCTCCCAAGGCCTCTTCTGACCTTAATGGTTCGGTGATTCTGGCACTTGTAGTGATAGCTACTGCTATTCTTGGAGTCATGAATGCCTTTTTTGCATGTGTGTTAGCACGAAGCATGGCATCCCCCACAGCAATCATCTCCTAGTGGTGTGATGTTGCCTCTTGGGCCTGAAACATTTTAAGTACGAAGTTTAGTTCTGAATAACTGCTTGTTCCGATTATGGCCTCCTCACAGACTACAACATACGTGCATTACATCATGATGAGAGTGACACTTGCAGAACACCACAGCAGGAGGGTGATGATTTTCTAACCCTGGAGTCCTTTGCAGATCCAAGAGAATACAGCAGGATTAGAAGAGCCTTAAACATCTCAGGAATGCATTTGTAAGGTGGCCTTTCTCACTATGAGAGACTGATAGTGTTAAGTTTTTTCAGTCAGGAGAAAAGAAGGCTTTGGGAAGGCCGCAGAACAGCCTTCCCACACCAACCAGGAGGTAACAAAGAAGAGTCATGCTCTTCACTGCTGTACATGATTGGGGGACAAGCGCCAGTGTGCAGTAAGAACATTTCTCAGAGTTGGTGCCATCTCTGTCTTTGGAGGTTTTCAGGCCCAAAATGAATAAATTCCTGTGAAAACTGCGGTGACCTGATAGCTGACCCTGCTGTGAGCAGGAGGTTGGACTAGAGACCTCCTGAGACCACTTCCAGCCCAAACAATTCTGTGTATCCATCCACTATGGATCTTCCCTTGATGATGGTATCATCAAGCACTCAGTCTCTGCTCATGCATGGAAGTAAGTCAAGCGTAAATATGCTCAGATCAAGCGCAGATTCCTTTTCCCACTGCAGTCAGTCTTTCTCAGGTGAAGGGTTGCTTGGCAGGTACTACAGAACAGCCTTGACTGTATCCATGGCTTCAGCTTGTATTTTCTTTTCCCTCATTTTGCCCCTCCAAAGTTCTTTCCTTTCATCATCCTCATGCCCTCCCATACAATCCGCAATTGTCTGCTTACCCTTTTCTCATTGACCCCGGTTGTGCTTGTATTGTACCTTCATTTAGTGTTTCTGGGATGGTCACGATGGTAATACCTACTAGCTTGGCCAGCAATCTCATTTAACTAGCATCTCCATCTTCACCTTCACATTGAAAGCTGACACAAGGGAGTTTCAGTCCAAGCAGACCCTGAGAAATGGATTTGATCAATAGAAACCTCTAGACATTTTCCAAGGAGAAGGAATCTTCTGGTGTTCTGCATCAGGGGGCAGAACAACCCTGTACATCAAGGCAGGCTCAGACCTGACTGCATGAGGAACAACCTCAAGGACCATGCCTCAATGGGCATTACAAGGGGTGCCATATGAGTCAGCGGTGCTAAATGTGAATATGGCCATGTGCCTGTTGGGCTGCACTGGGAAGACAATGGCCACCCAGTCAAGTGGAGTTATCATTCCCCTTGAACCAGCACTCTTGTGGCCACACTTGGAATAGTGTATCCTGGTGCAGGGATCCCCATTCACAGCGAGTGGGGAGGAATTGGAGAGGGCCCAGAGGATATTTGCCAAGATGGGGTTGGGGACCATGTATGGAAAGGCAGAGAGACCTGGGCTGCTTTGACCTGTTTAAGCAGATGCTTGGGGTAGTGTAGTAGTAGGTTGAGGAAGCTTGAAAGTTGCTTACAGA
>NW_009649212.1:71521-85373 GCF_000708025.1 Charadrius vociferus | reverse complement strand
AGAGTATGAGGAAGGAAAACCACCAGAAACTGCAGCTTTGGAGGACCAGTCTGAATGGGAGGAGGAAGAAATGTCATTCAAAAGGTAGTGCTGTGCTGCTACAGGTGACTGAGAGGGAATCTGTGATCAGCCCATAGTTTTGTATTTCAAGGGACAGCCAGTGAGGATGGAAGGAAATCAGTGAAGATAAGGAAATGTTGGGATGAGGACAAGGTGGGGACATGGGTGGGATGTCTACAACCTACAGGACAACAGTCACAGGTGTGGGACAGAGTAGGAAAGCCTGCAGTGGAGATGGCTGAGGGTGCGGGCAAGGCTGGAAGGCTCCAACAGGACTGAGGTCTTTTTCCCTTTGGCTATGGTTGATGTCTCTGCCACCAAGGCCTATGATGAAACACATTGCCCTCATGGCACTGGAGCCTCATTTCCTCCTTGAATGCCCCAGAGAGGCTGGGAGGTGTCATACCTTTGACCACCACTTGACATCACAAAGCCCATATCCTACTGCCCCAGGAAGAACCCTGAGCCGTGCAGGAGGGACAGGATCTCCCTTCCCCAAGTGGGGCGGTGGTCAGGGCTTGGTGTTTTGCTTGATAACTACATCAAGGCTTTACTCAGCAACAGAGCCACCTGCACAGTGCCTCTGCCTGCCTCTCATAACTGCCTGCAATCTTCTGCACTAACAAGTCCATGAGGAGGATTTGTCAGTAATGGCCCTCTATGGGGCCAATTAATACTCCAAGAAACTTCAGCGTTTCCCTCTGACTTTGCCTTCTCAAGTAGTTTGTTCAATCTCCTCTCAGTATCTGAGATTCATCAACTTAGGGCCAAATGCACCATGGGGCTCATTACAGTCCTGTAATATTCTTTAAGTCTTCAAGACTTGTACAGGTAATTGGAAAGGTTTTAGGGGAGTAATGAATGATGAAGATTTCAATTACCGTTTAATAAGAAAGGATTTTTGCTTTTTAAAGATATTTGTTTAATTTTTCACTTTACAGAAAAAGTGATAGCAGCATGCTCCAACTGATATTGATTCAGAGGGTCTCCTAAGCAGGTCTGGGTTGGCAGGAAAAGCAGTCTCCTTGAGGCCAGCCACTATATGAATAAACTTCCTCTTCACCTTCCCAACCCCACCATTTCTGTCATCTGTCCCCTGGGACTTGCATCACTTTTCCTTACATCAGATTTCTTCACTGAAGTCTGCAGCTTCAGCGGGATTTTACAGCTCCTTTGCACCAACTCCCCCCTGCTTTCCTCAGAGAACTGCCTGCACACTGGCACAGAAAGATTTATCTTCATTGTCAACAAACAAAAGTTACACACAATGTGATTTAATGAACAGTAAAACACTCCTCAACTGAATGCTAAGTTCGAGCTGCATGTAATGATGTCCATCTTCCACAAGGGACAGCTGTACAAGAATGATTTTAGACAGAAAGATAGAAAGGCTAGATGTAAACATAATGGAGTAGATTAAAAAGTAAATTGGGCTTCTGAGAGATAGTGCAAACTTCTAACTCTCTGAAGCTTGAAGTAGCAACTAGTTGGGAGGTGTCTAAATAAACAAAAAGGAAGGGGAAGAGGAAATCTGAACAGCAATGGGAAGGACATATGTCAGATAGTCTGCTGAAAAGATGCTCTCTTAAGCATGGTCCTTTAATCAGGGCAGGTGGGAACATCTGAAAGATGAGGTAGATTAAACATGCAGTGTAACAGCAGAGTACTAGTAGTGCAAGTACAAGGGGAGGTCAATATTTCTTCTCCTATGTTTCACTTCCTAGAAATTCCCATTCTGGCATGGTGGAAAAAAAATGCCATTTTATTAAAAGTACTCAATTGTTTCAACTGATGAAAATGTACCTGAACTTTTTTAAATATTGAAAGTAGTTGTTCCCCTTTCTAGGCAGACCTCAGTTATCTGACCGAAAGCATCCAATGCTGCTTTTCGGGGCCCCAGTGGACCTTAGGTGTTTTCCTGGGACTGGCAACAATCACAGAGGACCTGTGGGAGAGCAGAGGTCCTCAGGAGTTGCAGGTGGAGCCTGGGCAGACGGTCCCAGTGAACTGATGGCTGGTGCCAGGTGTCTCAGTTCCTGTAGCTGAAGACATTTGTGTCCCACATCAAGACCCAGTTCTGAAAATCTTTTTTTTTTTTTTTCCCCAAGAAAGAAAAAGGACACACAATCCCCACAAAGACCAATATATTAAAACAAGAAAAAACAAAACCAAAAATAATTTTAAAAGCTTTGATTTAGATCCTAGTCTTCAGTTCTCCTTTGTTTCATTTTTATTGACATTAATTAGTATATGTCAGGCTAATAGCATCAAGAAAAAAATATTTTGTGTGTTACCTAGAGCCCCATGCCCCCAAAACTGTCCCTGCCCAGGACTCACCATGATACTCCTCAGTCTTTGCAGAGAGCAAGTCACACTGAGATGTTGACCTCTCTTCACTGATTTAGATGTTGTTTTAGGTGGTCACATACAGCATAGGAAGATTCATGCCACATAAACATCTGCTCTGTACCCGTCAGAAATAGGGTCTGAGGGTCATAAGATAGCTCAGGTTGGAAGGGGCCTTGGCAGGTTAGTAATCCTACCTGTCAGGAACAGGGTCAGACCAGGTTTTTTAAGAAATGACCCAGCTGGATTTTTAAAACCTCCAAAGACAGAGACTGCATAACCTCTCTTGATGACCTGTACCAATGCTTGCCTGAGCTTATGGGGAAAAAAATTCCTTATGTCTAAAATTAAATTTTCCTTTTTCACCTTCCACCCATTGTATTTTATACTCTCAACAGACACCATGGTGAAGGGCCTGGCTCTTCATAACCTCCTAAAAGGTATTGGCAGGTTGCAATGAGGTCTTCCTCAGCCTTCCCATCTCCAGATGGACACTCAGCTCTCTCAAAATTCCCTCACAAACCAAGTTCTCCAGCCCTCTACCATCTTGGGCCCTTCACTAGATCCACTCCAGTTTGCCCGTGTCTTTTCCATATTGAGGATATGAAATCTGTATGCAGTAACCTGGATTATCCCCTCCCTCAATCTCCTGGCTGTTCCCCTGGTCATATAGGTCAGGATACTGCTCATGTCCCTTGCTGCCAGGGCACATGACTGCCTCCTGTCCAGCTTGCTGCCCAACAAGACTCTTCCACAGGATGCTCCCAGTCAATGAAATTTCCAGGCTTAGTTCCCTGTGTGGGCAGAAACTAGCCATTGCATTTGTTAGATTTCATGAGGTTCCTGCCAATACAGAGTGTCCTCTTCCTTGAACCCTTTCACTGAGCCCAGAGGCCCAGAGACCTTTTCAGTAAAGGCTCAGGCAAAGCATGCATTAAGTCCCTCAGCCCCACCTGTGTCTGCTGTTACTAAATCACCCTCCCCATTCAGCAGCAGTCCTACATTTTCCCTGTTCAGTCTTGGTCTCCAACAAGTGATTGAAGCTCTTCTTTTTGCTCTTGACTTTTCTTGCAGACGCCAACTCCAGGTGAGCTTTGCCTTTCCCAAAATCATATCTGCACAGCAAAGGCAATGCACATAAATTCCTTGTACATCCTGCCCTTGTTGTAACCTCCTGGCAGCTGCTTTGTTGCCCCTGTCAGTGCCCTGTACTGCTTCACTGCCCCACATATCATCCCACAGCCCCATTGCGCAGGCTTAGCACGGGACAGGCTGTGTTCAGGAGTGTGGGAAGGTCCCCTCATTACAATACCAACAACAGTCCTCAGTTCCTTGTCCCCCCATAAGCATCCTACTTTTGCAGCTTTCCCCAGTGATCAGGACCTGCCCTGCCCTGGCTGTGTTCCACGTGAGTCTTTGAAGACAGCCATGGTCCACGATCTGCTGTGGTCTGGGCCAAGAGAGAGGCTGGGCAGGTATGGCCATTCTCCTGATGCAGGTGCTGAACCCAGCAGAAGGATGGAGATAGCCTCACAGCAAGACTCACCTAAAAACCTAGGGTGAGTGAACACAGATGGAAATTACCAGTGTGAGAGGCTGGAGGTGCGAAATGCCCTAGACCAAGTTCCCAGTCTATCCATGTATCCAGACTGGCCTACTCTTTTGTGCACCTGCATATCAGCTCCTTTCCATAAGCCCTGGCTCTGCACCACAAACCCACTGGCACGTGTGCTCACCCTGCATGGTCACGCAACTGAGCTACCTTTGGTGTTTTCCTCTCCTGGGAACTGCCCAGCCCAGCCCACTCCCTACCTTGCTCTCCCCTCCTCCCCTGCCTTCTCCCCAGCCTAGCACAGCAGTGCAGTCTGGGGTGGTCCCACAGCAATGCCCACTACAGGGTGCTGCAGAGCTCTGGGCATTCACACCAGAGCCCCAACCCTTCTGAAGGGCACAGCAGCTCCTGGGGGGCAGAGAGGGGTATCATTCCCACATCACCCCCAAGCTGGGGAATGGCCATGATATGAGGAAGTGGAGGCCAATGTTTCCCTTGGTTCTCCTGGCTCCAGGAGATCCTTATTACCCACTGATGGCAGCCCCTCTGCGCCAGCCCATCTCACCAGCACAAGACTCCTAAGGCTGCTCATACTGTCCCAGCAACGGAGCAGCCGACCCCGAGCTGGTGCATGCAGAAATAGGTTTTTCTTTGTCATTTATTTCCTTGTGGAAGCACAGAGTTGTCCCTGTGTTCTGCCCCAGGGATGTCCCTGCCACCAGAGAGTCTTTCCATAGGGAAGTGTGTCCATGTTGGCCTGGCTGGCCCCTCTTGCCCCCTGTCTGTGTTCACTGCAGGGTCCGGAGCTGGTGGTGCTGCTCGCCAGAGCGAGCAGGCTGTGGTGCCTGAAAGCCACAGGAAGACAATCATAGGCAGATCCCTTTTGATCATTCACCCTGTCCAGGAGTGCCAGACACCCACATGTGAAGGCTCAGTCCAGACCTCCTTCCCCACCACGTTGCCCTCTGCCCTCCTCTCCTGAGCCCATGGAGAACCCAAATGCAGCAGCACAGCCTCATGAGGCACAATTTCTTCAGACTTTTTTTCACTCCATCTTTGGAAGAAGAGCCCAACCTCCAGACATGATCACTGGGGAAATCCCTTTTTATTACAGAGTTGTGACATGGGAGGCCAGCTGTACTATCATACCAGACACGTGTACAAGGGCCTCTGTATCAAGCCAATTTGGTTCATGACTCTGGAAAAGTGCAATGAATGCAGACATTCCTAGAAAAACAAGATTATTACAGACAAAAGGTGAAAAGCACAGGAAATTCCCAAGATAAGTTGGAAATCACTTCAGAAAAGTCATGGGCAGCTTATCACTGCTGAAAGATAACTGATTGAATCAGCTTCTTCAGTGCATCTTTGAGCTCCTGGTTCCTCATGCTGTAGATGAGGGGGTTCATTGCTGGAGGCACCACTGAGTACAGGACTGTCACCACCAGATCCAGGGATGGGGAGGAGATGGAAGAGGGCTTAAGGTAGGCAATCATGGCAGTGCTAGCAAACAGGGAGATGATGGCCAGATGAGGGAGGCACGTGGAAAAGGCTTTGTGCCGTCCCTGCTCAGAGGGGATCCGCAGCACAGCCCTGAAGATCTGCACATACGACAGCACGATGAAAACAAAACACCCTAAAGCTACAGAAAGACTAACCACAAGAAGCCCAACTTCCCTGAGGTAGGAGTCTGAGCAGGAGAGTTTGAGGATCAGGGGGATTTCACAGAAGAACTGGGCCACAGCATTGCCTTGGCAGAGCGGTAGTGAAAACGTATTGGCAGTGTGAAGCACAGCATTGAGAAACCCACTGCCCCAGGCAGCTGCTGCCATTTTGGCACAAGCTCTGCTGCCCAGGATGGTCCCATAGTGCAGTGGTTTGCAGATGGCAACATAGCGGTCGTAGGCCATGACAGTGAGAAGACAATACTCCCCTACAATCAAGAAGAGAAAGCAAAAGACCTGGACAGCACATCCTGAGTAAGAGATGGTCCTTGTTTCCCAGAGGGAATTAGCCATGGATTTGGGGACAATGGTGGAGATGGAGCCCAGATCAAGGAGGGAGAGGTTGAGGAGGAAGAAGTACATGGGAGTATGAAGGTGGTCATCACAGGCTACAGCTGTGATGATGAGGCTGTTGCCCAGGAGGGCAGCCAGGTAGATGCCCAGGAAAAGCCAGAAGTGCAACAGCTGCATCTCCCGCGTGTCTGCAAATGCCAGGAGGAGGAACTGGGTGATGGAGCTGCCGTTGGACATTTGGTCCCTCCAGAACCCAGGTGCTGTCCAAGGAGGAAAAGATATTGACAATTTAGGGCAGGCTTCTCTGAGAAAATCTCTTGTTTCTTACAGAAAACTCCCATATCACCTTTCTTCTTTCTCAAGACTCCCTTCATTTTTCTTCCTCCCTTAAGTTCTGATTTGCTCTGGCTGAGTGTTGCACGAGGAGCAGAGGCCTCAACTGATGGGCTCCCCAGGAGTAAGACCTGCTCTCCTGCAGTTTGTACACTGGAGTGGCAAAAAGCTCCATATATCGAGGAGTTCACTGAGGATGGACACCCTGGGCTGAGTGCAGGAGCCTGGATGCAGTGACCCTGTGAGAACAGTCTTCATGTCCTGCAGGGAGAGATTAAATTATCTCTTGGGCCACCTGCCTCTAGAAAAGTGCCCTGGGAAGGATTGCTCTTTTCTGGTTTTACCCTTCTAAGCATAAGTGTCCAGGTCTGGTTCAGCCACCACTGAGACATACACTACCCATCTATCAATTTACCGCCCTGCATCTGCAAGCACGTTCACAAGAGAGCAGCAGGTCAGCAGGTATGGACTATCACTATGTGCACATCCTCCCTCAGGAGAGGTTCATCCATTATGGAGGAAGACTGTTCAGCATCTTCCCACCCCGTGCTCCAGATGATGGGCTGTAGCACAGCGATATAGTGATACACTTCCTTCAGTTTTAGATGCCTTGGTCACATTGGGGGAGTATTCATTGAAGGGGTAAAATTCCTCAGCTTCTGGATTGCTCTTAGCATGAACACTAATAAGCTATGAGAGGCAAAAGGATTCCCTGTGCCTTAGTGCAGAGTCAGGAGAGCCTGAGTCATCCCCAGAGTGCCTGAAAACAATAACAGCAGCAGCACGGGCAGGTGGAGAAACATGGAGAAGTACCATGATGCAAGGAAGGCAAAGAGGCAAACGTTCCTGAGAATCATTACCTTACCCAGCTGTGCACACTTCCCCAGACATCGGCACTGTGGGGCAGTCACTAAGCCCTCTGTCATGCAGGAGGAAACAGGCATGTGTAAGGAGAAAGGCACCTCTCCTCTGATAAAGCTCTGGCAGCAGAGGAGGGGGCTCATGCCCTGGCCACCCCCATCGTCATGGTGGAAGCTGTTGTGGGTGAGAGAGTGGACCAGGGGCCTTCCTCAGGGGAGGAACTGGCAGAGAATTGCCCAAATCCATCCACCACAGCAGTTTATTCTCCTCGCCTGATATACCTCTTCCACCTGGAGCTGTTTGTACCTGTAGCTGTTTCTCTGTCTTTTCCCATCACACTCACTCTGCACTCAGCTCTGCCCTGCAGAAAACTCCCAGCTGCAGGGCACTGCCCAGGGGCACCTCTGTTTCTGTAGGAGCTAAGGAGCAGGTTGCAGAAATCCTGATCTGTTTGTAAAAGGGAGGTTGTGGCTGGGGGCAGCTGGGTGCTTTGAGGTGCTTCTGCCAGATTTACTCATCTCTCAGTGTAAGAGATGGGGAGTCTCAAAGCCTACTCTAGAGTGGAAACAAGAGTACCAACCTCCAGCTCAAAACTCAGACAACCATGCAGAGAATCAGGAAAGCTTCTTCTCTTTCCAGTTGCCCCTACCTTGATGTGTTTCTTCAAAAAGTCCCCTCAAAAGTGTCCTGGGGGTGATCTGGAGCCATGAGCAGCCCTGATTCCATGCCGCACTCCCCTAAAAGCAGAAGGACCCAGCCTTCCTCCCACATATTCTCCCCACAGCACCATGGGGAGCTCCCTGGACAAGCTGAGTGCTAACCCTGGCAGGCAGCAGAGTTCCTGCCCCAGCACACAGCTCTCTGGGGTGCACAGACCCTACTCTGAAGGACAGCCCTGGGCATGCCTGGGTTGACACCTGACTGCACACCCCTGCAGCCATCCCCAGGAGAAAGGAGCCGTTGTGCCCTGTCCCTCTGACAGTGCAGAAGGGAAACCTTGCTCTGGAGCATGTCGTCCTCCACACTAAGAAAACCCTGAGACCCACCCTGCCAGATTGTATCTGCCTGGGGATGTGCCACCTCTAGGACACCCTTCTGGGTTACTTACGTGCCTTGCCCTGCTGCCAGAGACTTACCATGTGAAAGGCTGAAAAGATTTATCCTCCAGTGATCTCTCCTCTGTCTTTCTACCCCAGGATCCCTTCTCTCCCTGATCGTGTCCCCTTGGTAACACCCATTCAGTTCTCTCAGCCCTGTTGCCTTTTGCAGAGGAGATGGTCCAAGGCAGAGCTGTCTCTCTACAGGGCTGCCAAGTTGCCATAAGCTCCCTCCATCCCAGGAGCCCCTCCCAGCTCAGGAGCCCCAGCCCAAGGCATCACCTTCTCTGCCCCCTCTGGGCTCCTTGAGGGGTCCCTGGGGCTCCAGGAGAACCCGCTGTAAAGAGGTTGAAGTAATCACTGATGTTCCCTCCCTCATCTGAGGAGAGACACTTATTTCCAGCAGTGTAATCTCTCCTATCAAAGACAGAGTTAGGTCCAAGAATCAACTTTTCTTGTCTTATGATTAGACAGTGACAAGGAGGGATCTCCTTTAATTGTGCTGAGGGAAAGGATTCAGCTGAGTCAATCAACGTATCTCATCCAGGGTTTGTAGTCCTGGAGCTGCAAGGGCACTCAGCTCCCACCAACACCTGTCACAAACCCACAGGAGGGGAGTTTCCACTTGCCTCAATTCAGTTGTGCACAAAATGGGCACCTGCACGTGTGTTGCTTGTCTCAGCTCCCATGCTAATTAATGGATGTTGAGATCAGGAGTGAGTTGTTGAGATGCAAACACTTGGTAACATTTGAGGGGTAGGACATGGTTCAAAATATGTGCAGGTAGCTGCAAGCTCTAATGGAGCAATTCTGAGGGATGAGGCTGATGAGAAATCCCTTTGCCCCAGTGAAATGACAGCAGATGCCCATGTTTAGTTCAAGCAAACCTGTCCTGAATCCTTATTATGAACATATTCCTTATGTTCAGGCAGCAGATAGAGGTATTCACCTGACCAAATTGAGTCATGTGCCAGAGAGACAGAGTGCTCAGTCTCTCCCCTTCTTTTCTCCATTAGCTGTATTTAGTAGATGTCCAGTGACTATAATGGCAGTAGTCCCATGGAAACCCCTGCATTGCTTCACCTAATCCAGTCCAGCTGCTGAATATATTAGCCAAATACAGTCCTGCAGTGCTATTTCAGATATGAAAACCATCCACCACAACTGGAGCACACAGCTGACAAGGGCAGCGCAGAACTTATGGACAGAGATCCCTATTCAGAGCACAAACAATACCACAGGTCATCTCAGACAGATTTGGTGCTTATGAGCAAGTGATGGATTCCCACAACTGCCATGAGGCAAGGCCTACCCCATCCCTATCCAGTAGGTACTGGCAGTGCTTCTCCCACATGCTTTAGTCATCCCCTGGATGATACAATCAAGGAATAGGCCAATGGTTTCCACAGTGTTTCTGGGTCAGAGGACCTTTATACTCAAGGATGTTTTGAACAGCACCTTGTCCTTCCTGGAGATCATCTTCACCTCCATCACAGACCCTCTGGGCCTGCAGAGACATCACAGAGTGCAAAACCTATTTCTCTCTGTCCTGGTGGACAGCAGGGTTTGCTGTCTTTGTGCACACCTTATTTCAGCTGTACATTGTCATCTATCCCAGTATGTCTTTGCTCTGAAACAAAGTCTTTGTTTATGCATGGTATTGGGCACTTGGTAGCAGTCTTTTCCATGGCAAGTGAGAGCTTGGCCCTGGTGCCAAAGCTGAGGTATAACAGTGTCTTTAGCCAGAGGCACAGACAGGAGGAGCTGGAACCCTCTGTTCCATCACAGAGCTTTGACATTGACGGAATAACAGCCAAGGCACGGGAGGAGAGTTTGCACAACTCATGGTCTGTAATGGATAGGTATAGGAGAGAAAGGCTGGGAAGATCAATCAGGATGTGTATGGGCAGTCTCTATGGGATGTGTAACAGTCTGGGTGAGCCTTTGTGGTAAGCGTCAGAGGACAGGCCAGTTAGGGCAGCATTGTGAGAGTTAAGGGTCTCAAAGGAGACCTTATAGCCCCTTCCAGTACCTAAAGAGGGCCTACAGGAGAGATGGGGAGGAACTCTTTATCAGGGAGTGTAGTGATAGAATGAAGGGTAACTGTTTTAAAATGAAAGAGGGTAGATTAGGTTAGATATTAGGAAGAAATTCTTTCCTGTGTGGGTGGTGAGACAGTGGCACAGGCTACCCAGAGAAGTTGTGGAGGCCTCATCCCTGGATGTGTTCAAGGCCAGGTTGGATGGGGCTTTAAGCAACCTGGTCTAGTGGAAGGCTGTAAACAGAATTAACACAAAGCCTCTGACTTGGGCACTATCAAGTACTATCTTGCTAAAGAGAGGGAGATGGAGGGACCTCAGACCCTCTAGGCTGCTGTTGGAGGCATCACAGAAAGGAACAAAAGATAGCAGTTTTGAATTAGCACAGCCTTTAGATCATTTTGCATGTGATGGCTCTTTCCCCCCCTTGCGGTCATTGCCACCCAGAAACCTCATCTGCTTTTACTTCCTCTCTTCCCAAAACCTGAGGAAGTGACAGAAAGAAAGGAAGCAGAAAGGCCTGAGGTCTCTGTGAATCAGCTGGGGTCTGACACTTGGATGGCGACAGTGTCATTTCATTGTACATCCGATAAAGGATCAAGCTGGGAGGAAGCAAGTCTACAAGTCTGAATCAACAAGGACAGGCAAGGCTGTGCCTATGGCTTGGGCTCGAAGCCACTATACCTACAGCATTGGTCAAACTGGGGCTGAAACTCAGGCCTGGCTTTAATGGTCTCCTGGGGCCATGGACAGAGGTGTGGGTGGAGGCCCCAGGTCAAGCTGCTTAGGGTCATTAAAGCCTGTGAATGCTTTCAGGACTCTGACTCTGCCCCCATGGGATCCTACCTGACAGTACCATCAGTAGGCAAAATTCTCATTCCCTGCAGTTCTGTGTTCTACTGCTTCCCATCCTTACCTCCTTGTGGTACTGGGAGGTAATTGTGGTACACAATTTTATGGTGGCTATAGCCAAAGTATTCACATCCCTGACAAGCTCTTCCTCTTTTGCAAGTACCAGGTCCAGGTGAGCATCAGAGTGGATTTGTCAGCTGTGCTAAGGAGTTGTCCACAAAGCCTGCAAGAAACCTCCTGGACTATTTGCATCCTGCTGTCTTACCCATCCAATGAATACCAGGGAGACTGAGTTGCCCGTAAGGGATGGGGTCAGGGTCTATAATCACAGTAATGAAGTTGCAACAAGAAGTCCAAGGGCAATCAAGAGACACTCAGGGCCATGGGACAATTGGTTAAGGGATCAGAAGCACAAGTAGTGCTCTCCTCCATCCTTCCAGCTGCAGAGAATGATGAGGGAAGAAACAGGAAGAGCCAGCAGATCAATAGCTGGCTCCAAGCCTGGTGTCATTGGCAGAATTTTTGGGTTTTTTATCATGATTTGTTTCACACAACACCAGGCCTGCTGGTGACAGACAGGGTACACCCTTTTCAAAGGGAGAAAAGGATCTTTCACAGGAGTTAGCAGGGCTTATTGTAAGATCTTTAAAATAGATTTGAAGGGGGAAAGGGATAAAGCCAGGATCGCTAGATATAGGCCTTGGGGCAGCATGCCAATATTTGAGGGACGCTATGCTAGGGAGGTCCTTCAGTCTGCCATCTCAGTGGAGGTAGGGGGGGGAGATCCATGCAGCAGCAAAGACATAAGTGTTATTGATGTGTTAGAAACCATGGATGCACCTGAGAATGGTCACATAGGAATTAGGGCTTCTCCCCCCAAAAAGGTGGCAGGATGAATAGCCCAACCGAGGTGCATCTTCATCAATACACGCAGCATGGGCAACAAACAGGAGAAGCTGGGAGCCATTGTGCAGCAGGAAAGCTGCAAGCATGCATGCACATGATGGGATGACTCACAGAATTGGAGTGCTGCAATGGATGGCTATAAACATTTCAGAAGGGATAGGCCAGGAGGAAGAGGTGATGGGGTAGCCCTGTATGTTAGGGAGTGCTTTGACAGTCTAGAGCTTGATGATGGTCATGAAAGGCTTGAGTGTTTATGAGTAAGAATCAGGGGAAAGGCTAACATGGAAGAGATTGTGGTGGAAGTCTGTTATAGATCACCTAATCAGCATGAAGAGACAGATGAAATACGCTATAAGAAGCTAGGGGAAGTATCACAATCACTAGCCCTTGTTCTTCTGGGTGACTTTTACTTACCAAATATGTGTTGGAAATACAATACAGCTGAGAGGAAACAGTCTAGGAGGTTCCTGAAATGTGTGGAAGATAACTTCCTGACACAGCTGGTGAGGAAGCCAACTAGGGAAGGCGCCCTGCTGGACCTGTTTTTTGTGAACACCCACTTGTGGACAATGTGATGGTTGTAGGCCATCTTGGGCATAGTGATTGTGAAGTGATAGGGTTTTTGATTCTTGGAGACATAAGGAGGGGGGTTAGTGGAACTGCTACCTAGGACTTCCAGAGGAAAGACTTTGGTGTGTTTAGGAGACTGGTTGACAGAGACCTATGGGAGGCAGTCCTGAAGTGCAAAGGCGTCCGGGAAGGCTGGACATTCTTCAAGAAGGAAATCATAAAGGCACAGAAGTTGGCTGTAAGTCGAGCCAGCGGGGAAGAAGACTGGCCAGAAGACTGGCCGAGGAATACAGAGGAACCGTTCGAGCAGCCAGGGATTGAGTCAGACAAGCTGAAGCCCAGACAGAACTCAATCTGGCCAGGGACATTAAGACAAACAAAAAATCCTTCTTTAAGTATGCAGTGAGAAAAAAAAGACTAGGGAAAATGTGGGCCCGCTCCAGAAGGAAACGCAAGAACTGGTTACCCAGGACAGAGACAGACCTGAGGTCCTAAATGACTTTTTTGCCTCAGTCTTCACTGGCAAGGACTGCAGCCGCACTGCCCATGACACAGAATGTAAAGGTGAGGACTGGGTTTCAGTAAAAATAAAACAGTAAATAAAACAATAAACCAACGACATCTTTAATAAAAAAGTAATAATTCAAAAATTTTATCCACTAGTATAAACAAAGATAGCTTGGTTTTAAATAAATATGAAGACTCGAACACCAATGAATCATACAAAGGCAAGGATTGGGAAAATGAAGAACCACCCACTGTAGGTAAAGGTCAAGTGCGAGACCACCTGAGGAACATGAAAGTGCACAAGTCCATGGGACCTGATGAGATACATCCACAGGTCCTGAGAGAACTGGCAGATGAAGTTGCTAAGCCGCTAGCCATCATATTTGAGAAGTCGTGGTGGTCTGGCGAGGTTCCTGCCAACTGGAAAAGGGGAAACATAACCCCTATTTTCAAAAAGGGAAAGAAGGAAGACCCAGGGAACTACAGACCAGTCAGTCTCACCTCTGTGCCTGGCAAGATCATGGAGCAGATCCTCCTGGAAACTCTGCTAAGGCACATAGAAAACAAGGAGGTGATTGGTGACAGCCAGCACAGCTTCACCAAGGGCAAATCATGGCTGACAAATTTGGTGGCCTTCTACAAAGGGGTTACAGCGGCAGTGGACAAGGGAAGAGCAACGGATGTCATCTACCTGGACTTGTGCAAAGCATT
>NW_009649212.1:70536-70789 GCF_000708025.1 Charadrius vociferus | reverse complement strand
GAGAAGGCTCCGGGGAGATCTTATTGCAGCCTTCCAGTACATAAAGGGGGCCTACAGGAGAGCTGGGGAAGGACTTTTTACTAGGGCATGTAGTGACAGGACGAGGGGGAATGGCTATAAACTGGAAGAGGGCAGGTTTAGATTAAACATTAGGAAGAAGTTTTTCACTTTGAGGGTGGTGAGGCACTGGAACAGGTTGCCCAGAGAGGTTGTTGAGGCCCCATCCCTGGAGGTGTTCAAGGCCAGGCTGGAT
>NW_009649212.1:70098-70472 GCF_000708025.1 Charadrius vociferus | reverse complement strand
GGTTGGAACTTGATGATCTTCAAGGTCCTTTCCAACCTAAACCATTCTATGATTCAATGATTCTATGGCTGAACAGAGATCTTCGGCTGGAACTCGGGGGGGAAAAAAGAGAGTTTACAACATTTGAAAGAAGGGTAAGGCCACTCAGGAGGAGTGCGAGGATGTTGTAATGTGTCCTGGTTCTGTCAGGGATGGGGCTAATTTCCCCAGGAGCCGGCAGGGGGCAGGTATTCCATACAAGGTGACCCATGCCGGAGCTATAAGAGGAGCTAGCCGGGGTGAGGAGAGCAGTCACCACTCGGGGGTGGGCTGCAGCGGCGCGGGTCCGGTCAGTGCGCTTCGCAGCGGTACTATAATCGTGTTTTCATCTTTCC
>NW_009649212.1:69481-70050 GCF_000708025.1 Charadrius vociferus | reverse complement strand
TTTTAACCCCCGAGTTGTTCCCTGACGATTTCTTTTTCCACGACTGTGGGAGTTGCGCGAGCAGCTGCGTGGTTCTTTGTTGCTGGCTGAGGCCAAACCACGACAGTCCTTTTTGGCACCCAACGTGGGGCATGAAGGGTTGCAATGACAAATTTCTTGTATCCATTTCCCATATTGGTTAGATAGTTGCCGGTTACAATGTTACTTTGTTTGTTTGCGTGGCTGCGCTTTGCAAATGGAGAGGGATCAGGGCTATAATTTTGCTGTCATGTGCAATATCAGCTTATGATATGGATAACATCACTATTGAAGTGGCTTTGTTGGGGTGTCTATGCAGTATTGCTGTCTTGTCCATACCTTGGTTACCATCTTTCAGAAGTTATTAATAACATCACCCAATCTATGGGAGAAACAGGGGGAGGTACTTTCCCCAGCTCTTTTGCCTCCCTTTTCTCCTTTGGGCCAGGTATGACACCTCTTGAGAATTTTGAATATCCTTGGGATGCTCAAACCAGCATGTTCCTATTGCTATGCCTCCTGAATGTGTTTCAGATCTTGTTTAGGGTTAA
>NW_009649212.1:58536-64425 GCF_000708025.1 Charadrius vociferus | reverse complement strand
AACATCCAGCCCAGCACGGGCAGTTGAGGTGCCAAGAGGAGCTGTGCTTCTGTACCAACCACTTCCGAAGCAGCTCGGACATCCTCGTATGCTGCCAGTATCTCCTTTTCAGTTGGGGTATAGCGGGCTTCGGATCCTCTGTATCCCCGACTCCAGAACCCCAGGGGTCGACCTCGAGTTTCCCCTGGTGCTTTCTGCCAGAGGCTCCAGGTAGGGCCATTCTCCCCGGCTGCAGTGTAGAGTACATTTTTAACATCTTGTCCTGCCCGGACTGGCCCCAGGGCTACTGCATGAACTATTTCCTGCTTAATTTGTTCAAAAGCTTGTCGTTGCTCAGGACCCCACTTAAAATCATTCTTTTTCCGGGTGACTTGATATAGAGGGCTCACAATCAGACTGTAATTTGGAATGTGCATCCTCCAAAAACCCACAACACCTAAGAAAGCTTGTGTTTCCTTTTTACTGGTTGGTGGAGACATAGCTGCTATTTTGTTGATCACATCCATTGGGATCTGACGCCATCCATCTTGCCATTTTATTCCTAAAAATTGGATCTCCTGTGCAGGTCCCTTGACCTTACTTCATTTTATGGCAAAGCCAGCTTTCAGAAGGATTTGAACGATTTTATTGCCTTTCTCAAAAACTTCTTCTGCTGTGTCACCCCATACAATGATGTCGTCGATATACTGCAGATGTTCCGGAGCTTCACCCTGTTCCAGTGTGGTCTGGATCAGTCCATGGCAAATAGTGGGACTTTGTTTCCACCCCTGGGGCAGTCGATTCCAGGTGTACTGGATGCCCCTCCAAGTGAAAGCCAACTGTGGCCTGCACTCTGCCGCAGATTAACCCCATCCCTGCCGGAACCAGGACAGTGACACAGCAGAAGTGGTCGATTGTCTTAGGGACACAGAAATTAATCTGTGATAAAAAGGCTGTGAGTGTTGTGCCCTGATGTCCTTGAGGTAGAACAAAACCAATTTCTTTTTTTTTTTTAAATTCCTTAAAAAAAGGAATTTTACTTTTTTTTTTTTTTTTTTCAGACTGCACTCTGAAATTAGTGGTATGTTTTTCAGACAGTGTCTGCTTCTAGCAGCCATAACATCTGGTGTTTATAGTCACTACTAAGGAATGGTATGCAAAAAGGCTTATACTTACACCTATAACAACCAAGGTCAGCTAACTTTGTTGTGTACCAAGCTGGAGGGCCAGAAGTGGAAAACCGTAAAGGGCTCACACCTGTTGGGAGGAGCTGAGTCTCCTTCTAGCCCTAAGACTACAAATACAAAATAAGATGCCTGAAATAACTCAGCTGAATCCCTTCCCTCAGCAGGAGTAAAAGAGATTCCTCCCTGTCCCTGTGTGGATGTCCTTTCTATGAATTGGTGAAGAAAAGGTGATTCTCATTCCTTTTTTTTTTGAGTCTTTTTTGAGGTTTTGAGTCTTTTTTTCCCTTGATTTTTAAATCAGTAGAAGAAACTTGCCATCTTTTCTGTTTACTTACATCCTGGTACTTCTCCTGCCAGCTTTCTTTGACGAACACAAGCTGCTGCTTAGGTCCTTCATTAGCCACCCCCAGCAGAGGGATGGTGGAAGAATCAGAAGAAAACTCTTGGGTTGAGATAAAGGCAGCTTCTTGTGACAATTAACCCTATCCCTGCTGGAACCAGGAAAACACTGAAGTTGAATCCCATTCACTGAGCCATCTCCAAGTGCTTCAGAAAGCTGAGAGTGAAAAATGGACAGCGGATGTTCTGATGGTTCTTCAAATATGATGTTAGGAACAGAGAGGAAAGGGGATTTGTGAAACTTGATGTTTTGTCTTTTCCTAACTGAAAATTTAGAGCAAATAACTTCCATCTGATCACAAATACTGGTGAATTCAGTTGGTTGCAGTTGATGTGGAAAGATACTGTTAGTCTGCTTTGTTGAATGCTGTGCTCTCAGCATCTTCAATATCACTTGACATGAAGTTTTTCTTAGCCCCTTCCAGCATTTCTAAGTGTTTATTTCCTTAGGTATCAATCAGCTGTACTAAAAGATCTGGTTCTTTCTCTGGATTTTGAGGAGGTTATTTAGCTTGTGTCTAATTTTGAGTTGTTAATATTCCTAAGCAGAAGTGTCTTTCTAGTCATGACTTCCAATGATCTGAAAACTTCCTGGAGAGGAATGCTACATACCACAACAATTTTTTTTCTTGTACCTTCAGACATCCTAAAGGAGAGATGATCTGCAGTTTAAAAGCTTGAAGAACTGCTCCTGCCCCCCCCCCCCCCCCCCCCCCCCTACACTAGGTGGTTGGAGAGAAGTAAACTGTAGGGATGTTCTGGCTTGGAAAGAAAAATTGTGCCTTGAAATTCATGTGGGGATTCACTGTAGTAGTTCAGCATATCACTGACCAGCTCATGCAACCAAGGCCTCCCCCAGCCTCACATCCCCAATAAGTCCTTCCTTGTTTATAAGCGTCTGGTCCACCGCAGCACATCTCATCAGCACCTCCATCACCTGTCTTAGGAAGTATTCATCACTGCACTCCAGAAACCTCCTGGATTGCCTGTGCCCTGCTGTGTTGCTCCTTCAGCAGGTAAGGGGGTGATTCAAGTGCCCCATGAGGACCTGGGTCTGCAAACATGGGGCTTCTTCCAATTGTCTGATGAATGGTGATTTGAAGCTGTTCTGTCTCAGTCCTTGTTAGAGGGACTCCCCGAGCCTTGCTGAATCAGGACTAACCAAGTGCCCCTACACACTCAGAGGGAGCTCCAGCTTTACAAATAGACTGAAGCAAAAAGTAAAGTGGAAACAGGGACAAGCTTGACAGTGCTGAAAAGGTGTCCTAAATAGAGGGTACGACTGGAGTGGTAAGTAGGAATGAGTGGGTCATGCTGCAGGCCCTCAAGCAATGATCAAGCAGTTTTAAGGACAGGAGTTGGGAGAGATATAATGATTTTAATTGTTTCATTCTCTCAGTGCTGCATCTGGATTTCAGAGGTGGGCTGTTCTGAGAACAGCAGAGGCAGTTTTTAGGCAGTGAGAGGAAAATGTGGCTCCTTGGGCACCCTGGTAATGCAGCAATTGAACAACCACGGGGTTAGTATTTTCCCAGTGATCTTCTCTGGATTTATGTCCCCCCAAGGCCTTTTGGGGTTTTTTTCTGCACTCATTTTTGTTTAAAGCAAGTGAAGGAAATCAATTTTATTCATGAGCAGCCTTTCCTTTTGTTGCCTGTCCTCTTGGATTTCTTTTTTTGTGAATAACATCTTTTCACGGTTTGTTTCCCCTCTTTCTCCTATTTGTGCCACTTTTCTTGCATCCTACAGAGGAAATGTCTGGAAATTGGTATTTTCATTGAAGGAATGACATGAAAGTGAAGTACAAGTGAAGTGTTGTCATTTGACTTATATGCACCATATTTACTGCTGTCCTTTAAGTAGGAGCAAACTGAAAGAGAATCTTGATCTCCTGTTTCTTTCTGTCTGTTTTCTTGAAAGGACAGACCTGACTCCCTGAGACTGGCTACAGGCAGCAGACTTAAATCATTGTAGAGGGAAGGTGAGCCTGTGGGCATGTAGGTAAGCTAGTGGGTAGGCAGAGAGGAGTGGAAACCTGTGGGAAGTCCTGCAGTGTCTCCGTGTAGTTCTGGCATTCACACCTCTGGCAGTGAAGAGACATCTTTCACCAAATACTGCACATAGGCTTGGGGGCATAAATGTTTGGCTTTTCCGCAATTTATTAAAAGCATAAATATTAAAAATAGGTAAATGAATAGGTAAGAATTCTCCTAGACACTTTAACATTTCACAGAATCACAGAATCACAGAATGGTTAGGGTTGGAAGGGACCTCTTGAGATCATCTAGTCCAACCCCCCCGCCAGAGTAGGATCACCTACAACAGATTGCAGAGGACAGCATCCAGGCGGGTTTTGAATGTCTCCAGTGTGGGAGACTCCACAACCTCTCTGGGCAGCCTGTTCCAGTGCTCCACTACCCTCAAAGTAAAGAAGTTCCTTCTCATGTTAAGATGGAACTTCCTATGTTCAAGCTTGTGCCTGTTACCCCTCGTCCTATCACTGGGCACCACTGAAAAAAGACTACTCCCATCCCCCTGGCATCCTCCCATTAAGTATTTGTATGTATTAATAAGATCCCCCCTCAATCTTCTTTTCTCTAGACTAAAGAGACCCAAGTCCCTCAGCCTTTCCTCATAAGAAAGGTGCTCCAGTCCCCTAATCATCTTTGTTGCCCTTTGCTGGACCCTCTCCAGCAGTTCCCTGTCTTTCTTGAACTGGGGAGCCCAGAACTGGACACAGTACTCCAGATGCGGTCTCACCAGGGCAGAGTAGAGGGGGAGGATGCCCTCCCTCGACCTGCTGGCCACACTCTTCTTGATGCACCCCAGGATGCCATTCGCCTTCTTGGCCGCCAGGGCACATTGCTGGCTCATGGTCATCCTGTTGTCCACCAGGACTCCCAGGTCCCTCTCCACAGAGCTGCTCTCCAGGAGGTCAGCCCCCAACCTGTACTGGTGCATGGGGTTATTCCTCCCCAGGTGCAGTACCCTACACTTACCCTTGTTGAACTTCATAAGGTTTCTTTCTGCCCAACTCTCCAGCCTGGCGAGGTCACGCTGTAAGGCAGCACAGCCTTCTGGCGTGTCAGCCACTCCTCCCAGTTTTGTGTCATCAGCAAACTTGCTGATGGTACACTCTATCCCTTCATCCAGATCATTGATGAATATGTTGAACAAAACTGGGCCCAGTACTGACCCCTGAGGGACACCACTTGTTACTAACCTCCAACTAGACTCTGCGCCACTAACCACAACCCTCTGAGCTCTATCTGTGAGCCAGTTCTCAATCCACCTCACCGTCCATTCATCTAAGCCACACTTCCTAAGCTTTCCTGTGAGGATGATGTGGGAGACAGTGTCGAAAGCCTTGCCAAAGTCAAGGTAGACAACATCCACTGCCCTCCCCTCATCCACCCATCTAGTTACTTTGTCATAGAAGGCTATCAGATTAGTCAGACATGACTTCCCCTTGGTGAATCCATGTTGACTACTTCTGATAATCTTCTTTTCATCCAGGTGCTTTGAGATGACTCCCAGAACAAGCTGCTCCATCATCTTCCCAGGGATGGAGGTGAGGCTGACCGGCCTGTAGTTTCCCGGGTCATCCTTCCTGCCCTTTTTGAAGACTGGAGTGACATTGGCTATCCTCCAGTACTCAGGCACCTCACCTGTCCTCCAGTACCTTTCAAAGATGATGGAGAGTGGCCCAGCAATGACTTCCCCCAGCTCCCTCAGCACTCAAGGGTGCATCCCATCAGGCCCCATGGATTTGTGGATATCCAGTTTATCTAACTGATCTCTAACTTGCTCCTCATCAACTAAGGGAAAGCCTTGCTTTCTCCAGACTTTCTCTGTTGCCTGCAGAGTCTGGGTCTCCCGAGGACTGGCCCGAACAGTGAAGACAGAAGCAAAGAACGCATTTAGCAACTCCGCCTTCTCTGCATCATCTGTCACCACGGCACCTGTCTCGTTCCACAGCGGGCCCACATTTTCCCTAGTTTTCCTTTTGTCTCCTCTATACTTAAAGAAACGCTTCCTATTGGCCTTGAACATCCCATGCCAGGTTCAATTCCAAGGCTGCCTTGGCTTTCCTTGTTTTTTCCCTGCATACACTGACAGCATTCTTACACTCTTCCCAAGCGGTCAGCCCTTTCTTCCACCTATTATAAACTCCCTTCTTCCACCTGAGCTTTTTCAGAAGGTCCCTGCTCAGCCATGTAAGTCTCCTTTTTCCCTTGCCTGATTTCTTTCTCTTTGGGATGCGCGGATCCTGTGCTTGGAGGAGGTGACACTTAAATAGCAGCCAGCTCTCTTGAGCCCCCTT
>NW_009649212.1:0-57895 GCF_000708025.1 Charadrius vociferus | reverse complement strand
TTGCTCTCTCACATAAAGAGCAACTCCACCACCTCGCCTCGCTGGCCTATCTTTCCTAAAGAGAACATAGCCATCCGTGACAGTGTTCCACTCATGTGAGCCATCCCACCACGTCTCAGTAATTGCAATGAGATCATGGTCCTGTGACAGCACACAGATCTCTAACTCCTCCATGTTTATTCGCCATGCTACACGCATTGGTGTACAGGCATTCCAGAAAAGCCAATGAGTGTATGGTTTTTGCCTTTGAGGGGTGGTGGGCCTTCCAGTCCTCAAAAATACTAGTACTCTGCCCCACAACTGCTGAGCTACTATGTCCAGGTGCCTCTCTATCGAGCCCAGTCACATGCCTATCCCCCTTCAAATCTAGTTTAAAGCTCTCCCAACGAGCCCTGCTAACTCTGCTCCAAGAACCATTTCCAAGCATTTCCGCTCCAAGCAGGCCCGGTGTTCTGTAAATCAGGCCATGATCGAAGAACCCAAAACCCTGTCAGTGGCACCAAGTTTGGAGCCAGTCATTGACCTACTGGGTCTTCCTGTTAAACCCCCTCATCATTCCCTGCAACAGGAGGGATAGAAGAAAACAAGACTTGGGCTCCCGATCCCTTAACTTGTCGTCCCAAGGCCCTCAAATCCTTCTTCATTGCTCTTGGTATTCTTCTTACTACATCATCACTGCCTACCTGAAAAACTAAAAGGGGATAATAATCCGATTTCTGCACCAGGGATGGAAGCCTCCTCTTAACATCACTAATCTGGGCCCCAGGGAGGCAGTAAACCTCCCTATATAGCGGGTCCGGTCTACATATTTGGCCTTCCGTCCCCCTCAGCACTGAGTCCCCTATTACAATGACCCGTCTTTTCTTTTTTACTGAGGCAGTTTTGATTCGGTGGGTGGTCTGACTAGGCCTCAGTGAGTCCTCCAACCAGGGAGGATCATCATCCTCACCGTTGTTCAGTTCCCCGTGCAGAACAGTGTACCTGTTGTGCAGTGGGACTTGAGAAGGTGTGGTAGTTGTCGGGCAGATGTGCCTGCGGTGCCTGCTGCATCAGGCAGGAACATCTCGCCGTTGCCCCCTGTCCTCCAAGCTACCCTGTTCAGCCGATCGGGGAGAGGAGTGGGAGCTCTCCGCAGCAGGGACTCTGTCTGCCTGCTGGGTTTCTGTCATGGGAGACAGGGTGCAACTCCAGGCATCTATCTCCCTCTTGCATTCCCTGATAACCCTCAACCTACTTACCCCCTCCCTGAGCTCCATCACTAAGCGCAGGAGCTCCTCTACCTGGGCACACCTGCCACAGGTATGCTCACTGCTGCCGTCCGACACTGGCATGAAAGCAGGGCACACACTGCAGCCCGACGCCTGGGTGGCAACGTATTCACACAAGAGCTCTGTCTGTGAAGCAGTATCAGAGCTGGTGCATGCACAGTTCTTTGGGGCCATGGTTCTCTGCCAGGTAGATACCATGGCTTACCTGACCGAGTTGGTAGAGAGGCACCACCCTTCCAAGCAACCTATCAGGCCCTGTTGGCCCGGTCAGTCCACCCACTCAGGGGGTCCGCCCTTCTGAGGTGCTCCCAGGTGCCGCCCTGGGTGCCACCCTCTGGCCGCCCGTTTGCCAGGTGCGCAGGGAGTCGACTTGCTGCGCTCCTTTACAGCTCATTTAGAACTGCCGTGGGTGGTGCTGGCTCCTCCCCTGCCACATCAGCAGCCCTACCCCCAAGCTGCTGGTTTCGACACAAACACGAGGGTGAGCTAGTCACTTCCTCTGGCTTTGAAAAGCCCCAAAAGAGCCCCAAAAGAGCACCTTGTCGGCCCTTTTCGCCTCCAATCCCCTTCCCCAGTGCGGACTTACCTGCACTGGAGCTGGTCTCCTCAGTGAGAGTTGCACCGTAGGAGGGCTGGGCCACGTGGTTCCCGCTCAGGATCTGTCCTAGTCCAAGGACACGTCCCCTGCACATGCATGGCTCCTCAGCAGAGGAGCCAAGGGCACCACTACTAGGATGGTCCCTCTTTGGTGGGGAAGGGCTTGCAGTATCACTGCCCGGGTCTCCACTGAGATCCAGAGCCTAGTGGCTCTCAGCCAGCAGGGCAGAAAAGGTAGAACAGGGCCCTATGGGGATGCTCTTATTGTTCCCTCCCCACAGGCCACCCTGGATATTACTTCTTTCTTTGTGACTGAATGAACTCCAACAGCCCTCTGAAGAGCCTATGGCAGTGTTGGTGGTCCTCAGCACAATGAACCCAGAGGAGGCAGGAAACGAGTAACAACACTGACTCTGGGATGGCCCCCCCAACACTACCCTCAGTTCACTACATGGGTGGGCCTTGTAGCTCAGTGCTTAGAGCACTGGCCTTATAAACCACAGCCCAAAACCTGGGCAGCCATGAAGAGGAGCACCTTCTCGCACAGCTCTGCACCTTCCCTGGGCACTGCCTCATACCCAGGGCCTCATGACCACTGGTGGCCCAGGAGGATTTCAAGGTAAGCAAGAGGCAGGCAGGGCACCCCTGAAAGGAAGGCTTCCTGCATCTCTCATGGCATCCCTTATCCCTTCCCATGGGGTCCAGCACTGAGGATTCTGGTTTCTCATGCAGGCAGCATGGGTCCCACTCCTGGTGTGAGAAGCCCTCACTAGTGTCACTGTTGCCAGATGAGTTTTTGTGGCTTGTGTGACTTGTATGGCCTTTCATTCTGTCTCTTCTGTCTTACTTGCAGAAAATCAGAGGGGGCAGAGATGGGCCCTGGACCCAACTCTCCTTTGTGAAAGGTGAGCTCCTCAAGAAACTGCCCTCTAACATCCTCCACATCTCTGTCCATGTCCCTGTTCCCAAGTGGTCACCTTCTCACCCATCACACAGCACTGTCTCACTGACCTCTGCAACTCCTTCCCACCACTGCCAGGCTTCATCTCACCAGAGGAGAAGGTCAGCTCGCATGACCCCCAGCTAGTGCTGTCAGGCCTCTTCCCAGCTCCTGCTGTGGCCAGCACATCTCCCCTTTCTCGGGTCTGCCTCTTTGAAGGCCAGGGGCTCAGCCTGGGAGACTCACGTGGACATGCCTTTTGATCATCAACCCTCACACCGCTCCAGCCAGCAAGGTGGTGATCAGGAAAGACCACAGGAGGACTGTCTCAGGGGGAGAAAGACCCACTGTCCCACTGGGAGACACTACCCAGGGCCAGGCAAAGGGCTACCTACACCTGGACTGATTTATGGCAGGGTCTGTGTAGTAGCAGGTTTCTCAACATCTCCATAATGCCTCCAACATTTCCTGAGTGGGGAGCTTATTTGCACCCAATGCTGTTCATCTTGGCAGCAAGATCTTTCCTCCCAAAGGACCAGAGGGCACATCCCATGGCAAGGGGCATGTCCCAGTCATCAGCACTTTGCTGTACCCAGCCCAGAGAGATACCTCCTTGGAAGTCATTGTGAAGCTGGGGTTGGTGTTGAGTGCACACCACATCTATCCAGCTGGGCACAGTTTACTGCCCAGCTTGAAACACACTTTGTGGAGCTCCAAGAAAGCACCAAGATGTCATATCATCCAAATCACAGCTTCTCCTTTGGTTCTGAGAAGCAAGCACATCATCCACCAGTGAGGGTGAGTTGCAAATCCACATACAATGAGCAGCCACCACACAGAAGTGGTACATCCCTTGCCCACACTACTGTGTTAAACACAGGCTGAGTGTTCAAACCACAACTATTGCTGGTACCCTGACACTTCATAGCAGGATGTTTCCTCAGCAGTCCTGTTTCTGTGACCTGGACAGGCTGGAGAGCTGGGCAGAGAAGAACCTAATGAGGTTCAACAAAAGCAAGTGCAGGGTCCTGCACCTGGGGAGAAAGAATGCTGGGCACCAGTATAGGTTAGGGGTGGACCTGCTGGGAAGCAGTTCTGAGAAGAAGGATCTGGGGACCTTGGTAGACAGCAAATTATCCATGACCCAGCAATGTGCCCTTGTTGCCAAAAAGGCCAATGGAATCCCGGGCTGCATAGGGAAGAGTGTGGCCAGTAGATCGAGGGAGGTCATTCTCCTCCTCTACTCTGCACTGGTGAGGCCACAACTGGAATACTGTGTCCAGTTCTGGGATCCTCAGTTCAAGACAGACAGGAAACTACAGGAGAGTCCAGCGTAGGGCAACTAAGATGATTGAGGGATTGGAGCATTTCCTGTACAAGGAAAGGCTGAGAGAGCTGGGACTCTAGCCTGGAGAAGAGAAGGCTGAGGGGACAAAACTACCGAACGTCCAGCCATTGCTCCCACACCAAAGGGGCCAGCATGCAAAGCAATGCCTTGTCCTCACTGTCCCCTGGAAGCGCTTTCATTGCCCCACAAACTTGCGTACAAGTATCTAGAGGGTGGGTTGCAGGAGGATGGAGCCAGACTCTTTTCAGTGGTTCCCAGTGATAGGATGAGGGGCAATGGGCACAAGTTGGAACATAGGAAGTTATGTTCAAATACTCGGAAAAACTTCTTTACTGTTAGGGTGACAGAGCACTGGCACAGGCTGCCCAGGGGGGTTGTAGAGTCCCTTTCTCTGGAGATTTTCAAGATCTGCCTGGATGCAGTCTTGAGTATTGTGCTCTAGGCAATCCTGCTTTAGCAGGGGAGTTGGACTAGATGATCTCTAGAGGTCCCTTCCAACTCTGAAAATTCCATGATTCTGTGATTCTGGAAATGCTTCATTTCCCACCGATTTCTCCAGAGGTGTGAACTGTCATGCATGGAACTGTTGCCTTGGTGTTAGCCTTCGAGGCAGTGGGAAAATGACAACTCTGAGAGGGGCCAAAGACTTCAGAAACTCACTGTCCTTGACCCTCAAAAGAGACTTCCATTGCCCTCATCCAACTCCCGGTCCACTTCTCCACTGAGATGCCACTGGGTCTTCTGGAAAACAGGACCGAAACTGTAAATATCTGTACTTGAAGCCCTGTCTAGAGACAAACCCCCACACAGAGGACCTACAGATGGAAAATCCAGGGAAGGACCCCATTTTTCCTTTGCCTGGCAAAGCCAGGCCAACAGATGAGCTGGACATGGTAAGAACTGCCCTCCTGGGGCACATGGTACCTCCATCCCCAGCTCTCATGCCACTCACAGTTTTACAGAATGCACCCAGCTGGGGAAAACAGATGAACACTCACTCTTTCCACATTTCAATTCCAGGCAAATAAGTGAAATAATCTAGGTCCTTACTCTGTTCAAAGCTTATGGAGTTGCTGGTTTTGTTGCAAGAAATGGCATCTGAAAAGGAGTAAAAGCAGTTTCCACTCCCAAAGGATGGGAAAACAGGAGGCTGAGAAGAGGCATGGGGCATAGTGGAAGCTGCTACTCAGGGAGCTGGCTCAGGGAAGTAGATGCCAATGTTTGGGGTGGGTAGGGACAGTCAAGCAAATTAATGGCTGTGTAAAATCTCAAGGAAAAGGCAGGGAGACAAAATAAATTCTGCTCCTGTCCAGACAGCTGATGGAAATGCATACGTTGTTGTGTCTAAGGTTTCTTGTTCTGCTCCTCCTTAACTACATGTTCTGATAATCAAGATAATGAGATACAAGCTGAAGAGATTTGACAGTCTGGTCTTGTTCCAGCATGCTTTGGGGTATCAAACATAGGAAGACTACTTAACGAATCCACTGTGAAAACTAAAGAACAAATGCCCTCTTATTATATGCAGTCTGCACCCTTCCACCTTGAAATAAACTCCTGGATGACAGCCGTACTGGTCCTCCTCCCATTTCAGAGGTAGCACAGGCATAAAGTGGCACGGGTTCAGCTCACCTGCACCATGTCCCATCCCCTTGACTGGCCCATGGAAAATCTCACCTAAAGGTTTGCAGGAGGAATGTCTACAATTGCTTACATATTGCCATGCAGCCACTTTTGTTCCTTCTCACCGTTTCCCACCAATGCAGTGCCTCCCTTCTGCTTCAGCAAGCTGCATATGCCACAAATGTGCAGCTCTCCGGCTTCACTGGTCACCCTCTGAGCCAAAAGGGACCCCTCCAGAAAAGCCCATGTCCTAGCTGCCTTTAGCATCACCAGCCTCGCAGCCACTGTCCCTGAGACCTGCTCACAAAAAGCCAGGCATTTTCTGCAGCTGAGCAAGCTGCATTGCCCCAACCTCAGGATGGCAACTTGGAAGCAAAAGCTGAGCCCGTGGCAAAGGGAGTCCTTGCAGCCCAGCAGGGAGAGCTACTGAGGGACACCCTGTGACACTAAAGCTCTCTCAAATGATTGTATGAACTTTACTATTAGGGGTTAGAAAAAGCTGTATAAGATGGAGACACTGGAAGTCTGGAGCCAGACAGAGCTGGGAGTTTGAGAGATGACAGGTGTAAGTGGAATGATTCAGGACTCTCTTGCTGCCCTCTTTTCTCAGTAACTGCTTAGCTGAGAGGCCTTTTCAGCATGCTGCAAGATACAACAATAACATCACTAGATAACATATACTATGTGCACTATGTGTGTATGCAACACAGTATAGAAAATGTATGTAATCTGTTCTTTAGAGAATCCCATGAGGGTCCAAAACTTAATGAAGTAATATTGGTGGGGACTGATAATTCTGAATGATCTCGCTACCAGTAATCCACTTTTTTGCTTCAATCAAGGAGTTCAGGAGAAACTTGCAGAGATCCCTTCCCACTGATGGGATTCTGTGTTTCTATAATGCCTTTCCCACAGCTCATTCTCTCTGCCCCTCTCACAGGTATAAGAATCAGGACACAATCATGCCTGCTTTGGGTTTGTTACATTAGGACCATTTCTTTCTTTTTTTTTCTTTCTAATTTTTTTGGTTGACTTTTACTGTGCACCAAGAGATGCTGCAGGCAGGATGCAGACAACTGATGTGCAGACAGAAGTTATTTCTTGGCTATTGCACTCAATGGATAGCAAAAAGTAATGAGACTAAGCATTGATATATTCACTGCCCCAGTAAGACAACCAAAGTCCTTGTCAGTCAGATGGAGGAAAGTCAGCATCCAGGGCTCGTGGGAGAAAGATTCCCATTTTCTTCACCCCTTTTCTTAATATTTTATAGCTCTTCAAAGCCAGTGGGTTTTCTCTGGCATCCTCGAGCTCTTAATTGTTACCGTCTCCAAAAACTTACCTCCCTAGGTGCAGGACTTTGCATTTTCCATGGCTGAATTTCATGAGGTTACTCGTAGCCCGTTTCTCCAGCCTGTTGAGGTCTCTCTGGGTGGCAGCAGGGTGGCAGCATGTCAACAGCAGTAAGATTGCTCTAGTGTATCAAGCAATCCTTCCAGCTGTGTATCATCTGCAAACTTGCTGTGTCTGCACCCTGTCCAATCACGCAGATCATTCATGAAGATGGTAAGCAGTACTGGCCTCAGATGCAGGTAGCACCATGGCTGACTGGCCTGCAGCTGGACTTCATGCCACTGATCACAATATTGTAAGCTTGGCCATTCAGCCAGTTTGCACTCCACCTCACTGTCCACTGATCTAGCCTGTACTTCATCAGTTCATCAGTGAAGATGTTATGGGAGACAGTGCTGAAACCCTTCCTAAAGGCATGATAAACAATATCCACCTCACTCCCCTCATCCACCAAAGTGGTCACCTCCTTGCAGAAGGCTATCAGCTGCATGAGGCATGATTTCCCCCTTTGTAAATCCATACCGGCTACTCCCTAAATGTAGAGAATATATAACAACTGCCCAAATCAGCTGGCAGCCACCCACAGCATAGGAAGGATTTGGTGTTCATTCATGCTCTGGGGAAAGGTCCATGTCTCATGGGCCCTGATGCATGCAACTGATCCTTCCAGCCTGTGACCCACACCTACCTGCTGGCCCAGCTGGCAATCCACTAGGCTTTGATGACTCACTGATTAACTCTGATCTTCAAAGGCATGAATGAACATTAACCGCGTAGCTCTGACAAATATGCAGAACTTAATGCTTTATGTCTAATGCTGATGACTAAATAAAAGAATCAGTGAAATGAGTCTGATTAAAGCAAAGAGAGATTAACAAAGAGTAATCAAAACATGGCAAGCAGTAGTTTATTGACAAGTGGTGTTAGAGGAAGAAAACATTTTGAGATGGGATACTTAAATTCTGAAATGCAGTTAATAAATTCACACTTCTGGCAAGATAGGAAGTTATTTACTAGCAATTTAATTTAGCATTAAGCACTAGCAGATTACAATTAGTGACTCCCAATTAATTAACATAAAAATAGTCTGATGCTAATGCTACTTACTGAATGGTGACCCTTTACTGGGTCAGTGTGGAAAAGAGAAGGAGGCATATTTTTCATCCTCAGAGTCTGTAGTTTTGCATCTAGTTCTATGTGTTCCCATCAGAAGATGCCAGAATGGATAACAACAGCAGAAACCATGTTCTTTAGACACTGTTTTGCTTTGTCTTTGACTTGACCTCTTAGCACTGCCCCAGATGCAGCCGTAGCACACCGTGGAAGTGCAGATCCACATAGTAAGTGAACTCTTTGGGCATGGTGTGTATCCCACGTTTGGGAAGCACATTGTCATAGTAATGATGGGGCAGGGAATGGCCATCAGGGTGCAAAGAGAAGGGCCAGAAGCCATAGAGTGTAATGTGTTGGCACAACTCCAGAGCAGCATTCACTAGCATAAAACCTGAGGAGAGGCGGCGGGTATGAAAACCATGATCATGCCAGTACTTGCTTAGAGCACTCAGGTACTGAGGGTGGAAGAAGAAGACTTGTGACTGGGAGGCAGAGTCCTGTAAGGCATAGAGTGCTCGGTAAGAAGCCTCACTATTGCCAGGGTAGGAGAAAGCTGGGATGAGGAACCAAGTCTTTCCATAGGAAGCTGCTGCCTTCACAAATGGCAGGCGCTGACCATTCAGACCATGAAACCTGTAAGGCAAGAGATGTGAGACCATCACCCTCTGACAACCTCATCCTCATTCCCTCCTGCCTTTCTCATGCTACTGTACCCCAGAGCAGTGAAATACCAGTCTTATTCTTCATCTCCATGTTCCCCTTCTCTGTACCTTGAGGGTAATCTGAGTTCAAAATTCTCAGGTGCAGCTAGCACAGACCAGAAGAGCTGCTTGACAATATGTAGGAGGTTTGCTAGTGACTAGTTGGTTAAAAGGCTGGGAAGATGTCTTCAAATTTAAAACCTTAGTAGCCCCACAGCTCACAATTCATGGAGAACGATGTCCCATAACAGAGGAGCAGAGGGCTGGGAGAGAATTCATGTAATCTGCCTTTAGAGATCTACTACACAGATAACTACATTTGAGCTAATTGTCCAAACGTCCTTTGTAGTCAGTGGAGGGAAACAAGCACAGCTGGATCACAACTGACCTGTCTTATTTTATACGTCTGCTGTGGGACAAGGACTACCTAATTTCTCCACTGGACATAAAGGTCATTTATGCAGCTAGGATGAGAATGAGGCGGAATAGTTCCCATCAGAGCTCCTCCTGACAGCAGCAGTACAGAACACAGCTGAGCCTCTCTGCCTGTCTTAATATCACCCTTGAGAGGATCAGGTCACTGGAAAGACTGGAAATGCTATTAATCTCTAGTGGTAAGCTAAAACAATGAACAGCAACCAAGTCTTGAACAAATCCCACCCCAAACAACTCCAGAATGTGCATTATTCCCCTGTATACCTCTGCACAGAGGGGAGCATCTCAAGGCAGTAAACGCTAATAGCTTTTCTTGGACAGGCCTTGCGTGGTAGCAAAGGCCTGTCTGTTTTCTGGAGCCCAAAGCAGAGGCAAAAGAGGTTGCCCCTTCAAGAACACAGTATACGGGGGAGAAGCAAATTAGGAGTTTTTTCCTCCATTTTCATTACCACACCTATTACCTTTTCTGGAGGATACTAGGATTCACAGTGACAATGCTTGACTTTCTGCCCACATCCTCAGGGAAGTCCACAGAAGGCAGGTTAAATCTAATTGAGGTGATAAACAAAGGAAGTCTATGAGAAATAATGCTACATGATATCCTGAGAGCTTATCCATCCCTCTGTGACACTGACTTGTTCAGGTATACCCAACAATTTCCCCAGACCCTCACCTTCAACCCCACTGAGAACATTTCCTCTGTCTCCATTTTCTCTACCTCCACCCTATTCCCATGAAAGCCCCCTCCTCCTGCTGGTCTCCTACATGTCTCCTGGGCAGGCTGGCAGCAATTACCTGATTACAAACTGGTGCCCATCAATTTTAGAGCCACAGCTACTGTTCCTGAGGATTCCTCCATTTCCCACTACGGCACAGGTTTTGTAGACAGGGTCCTGAAAGGGGGATTTCTATAAAGAACAACATGTAGAAATTCACTCACCCTTAGAGAATTATAGTAAAGACCTACCACAGATCCTCCAACTGGACACATTCCAGGGTGTACAAGAGAAAAGCATGCAGACTTTGAGTCATATCCCCCATCAAAGAGCACTCTGACCTCTGGCAGGATCTCCAGCAAGCCACTGCTGACTTTCAAGCTCTTTGAGCGATACCCATCATAGACAATCTCAGATCCCAATGGTGTGTTGTCTTGCGTCACAGCCAGCCAGGCTGAGGCATTGCAGCAGAGCCCTAACTCTGCCCTGTAAGAGGAAGAGAGTAGAAGATGGTGAGCAGAGGTCTGGGGATGGGATGAAGGGGGATTGTAACAGCATAACAAAGGAGAGACAGATAAGAATGAGAAGTGAGTCCTAGGCAAGGTGCTGCAGTAGAAGCATAAATAAAGGATTAGGTGACCAAGTATTGCAGTGTAACAGGAAAGCAAGCTTGGGAAAGCACAGGGAACACAAACCAAGCAGTGTCAAGTTAGAACAACTTTTGTCAAGCACTCTGTTCATCCATCTCCACATATTCTTCATTTTCTTCTTCATCATCCACATGGATTTCCAGACATTTTCTCTGTTCTCCACTCTTCAGCCTAGTCATTACTCCAAAGCCCTTCCTGCTTGCTTCAGCCTCAGCTTCACCCCTGGCTCACCTGTGCCTTCAACCATCCCCTCATAAGCTCACCAACATGCGAGATCAAAGGCTAGCACATGGGATGCAGCAGGGCAATGCAAACAGTTGTTACATGAGGATTGTGAGTGTGGGTGTGCCTGCATGTCCCACCCATACAATATGATCTAGAGAACATCTCTTTAGATATGGTTGCGAGTGTAGACAGTGTGTGTGAGGATCAGTGCAATAAGCAAACCCTAGCAGGCATTCACCCAAAACTTAACATGTGAAAGAGGAAAACAATCAAGAATCTTTTGGAATAAAGAAGGAGTCACTTGAAACAAATTATTAAAGGAATGTGAACATTTTTCATGAGGGACAAATGACTATGGAGAAGAAAGAGCAGCAGTCAAAACTATATTTGACCCTGGCAGAAGTTGGACCACCAGCAACACAACCTCTGCCAAGGCCAGGTGGAGCATGCTCCCTGTCAAAAGCTGTGCAGAGTCTGCATCCAGCCAGTGGGCCATCAGTATTGGGTGCAGCAAGCAGGGACCCATGGCATGGGTGGTGTGCATATGTGGATTCATGGGGTACTTCTTCACAGGTTTGCGGCTTTTTCTCTCTGACTTGTGGACATCACCTGTACTGGGCCAAGGCAGTAGCGTTGAACTTCCAGCAGCAGTTCTGCATTAACTTCACATGTCTCAGGCTCCAGACCTCATTCACCCTAGGGCAGAAAGAGCTCTTAAGCAACTTGAATGCTCTCACAAAGACTTACTGAAAACAAATGACTCTCTCTTGCATCCCTTCCTACCCCCTGGACCTTCACTGAGGTTACCAGAAGACCCAGTTTAGCCAGTTGCCTGTCTTCCACTGCCCAGCACACTTGTGGCCATGACTCTCACTTCTGAGGTTGCGTTATGTTGCTCAGCAGTCCTTGACATGCTTTTGCTTCTGGAACTTTGACGTCAAGTCTGTGAAAAAACCCAAAGGATTAAACTGAGCCAGAATACCATGTCCTTACACAGCTTTCCTCCATCACTCCACCCCAGCAATCCCATACCCCAGTGTCTCCCCTTGGCCATCTCATGGCCCAGCCTGCAACCACTCCCATCCAGAGCTATCCACCTGAAGCTAGACTCATTACATCCATTCCCTACACTATCTCCACTACTACCCTATTGATTCCTCCCCTGGAGACGTCCTGGAGCAATCCTCCATGTTCCCACTTCCTTTCCAGGACTGAGGGGACACAGTTCCTCCACCCTGTCCCTCACTCACCTGTCATTCAACACCAGAAAGCACACGGAGACAAATGAGACTGCAGCTACAGTCAGCGACATGACCCATAGCTTGTGCATCTTCAGCAGTCTTGGCTTCACGTACTGCTCCCTGCTGATGCTGTTTGGCATTTTGGAGTATGCCTGAGAGAGCAGAAGAAATGAGGAAATTCCATACCTGAGCTGGTCAGTGTAAACACCCAGCCCAGGGCTTCTCTGGCACTGGCCCTCATTGAAAGTTTGCCTTAAGTCCCTGCAAAACAACATTCAACACAAGACATAATAGGGAACTCATTTCTCTTGGGCTATGCTGAAGCATGCCATGGGGTTATCAGTGGATCCTACTGGACCCTGTTGGAAGGCATCACGGGCCTGCAGTATTCTTTCTCCTGTAAAGCTCTCCTCAGCTATTCCAGGGCAGTGATTCTACTGGTATTCTTCCACAGCCTTGGCTCCGCTCCCTGACACCTTCTCCATCTCATCTCTCCAGCAGTTATCTAGAAACGCCTGCACACAAGTTTCTCATCACCTATGTTGGAAAGAAAAGGGCAGGCAGGTTTTTCTCCTCATTTACTTTACTCCCCTGCACATCAGGGGCCATGACCAGCCTTGGGGATCATAAGCACAGAACTGCAGTGCATCTTGCTCATCTCAGCTATGAGCCTTTGTCCTGGAATGCTGTGGTTTTACCTGTTTGCAGGCAGCCACCCCAATCATGTCAATTCTATATCAAAACAGACATGGCATCAGATCGGCATGTTTCTTCAGAAGCACAACTTTATCTGATGTGGGTAAGAGAAACAGTTTTGCAGAATTTTCCAAAGCACACCACTGTTTTCCCCACATCCATTACCACTTTCCCATCCTTGGTTAAGGAATGATTGTTCTGGCTTTCTCCAAAGAGCAGCATGATTGCAAGGTGCAGCAGAGAAGAAGAGGAGGAAGCAATCTTTGTTGACATTCTTTTTGAAGTTTTGCCTCTGAGTTTGCTATTTTTTATGTCTGTTTACGGAATGCTGAGCTAGCCTAATCCAAATCTTTCCAGTGGAAATTTTGAACCCCCACAACTTTCTGGCCACTAAATCAGAGCAATATGAGTTTGATGGATGGACTGTTTGATGGATAAGGAACTGGCTGGATGGCTGTGGTCCAAAAAGTTACAGTCAATGGCTCAATGTCCAAGTGGAAACCTCTGATGAGTGGTGTCCCTCAAGGGTCCATACTGGGACCAATACTATTTAATACCAATCATTGGCATAGCATGATTGAGCACACTCACAGCAAGTTTGCAGATGACACCAAGCTGAGTGGTATGGTTGACACACCAGAGGGATGGGACGCCATCCAGAGGGACCTTGACAGGCTTGAGAAGTGGGCCCATGTGAACAAGTTCAACAAGATCAAGTGCAAGATCCTGCACCTGGGTCAGGACAATCCCCAGTATTGATACTGACTGGAGGATGAAGGTATTGAGAACAGACCAGTGGAAAAGGACTTGGGGATAGTGGTGGGTGAAAAATTAGGCCTGAGCTGGCAATGTCCACTTGCAACCGAGAAAGCCAATTGTATGCTGGGCTGCATAAAAAGAAGCATGCCCAACAGGTCAAGGGAGTTGATTCTCTCCAGTCTTGTGAGACTCCACCTGGAGTACTGCATCCAGTTCTGGGGTCCCCAGCACAAGAAAGACATGGACCTGATAGGCGGAGGTCCAGAGGAGGGCCACAACAATGGTCAGAGGGTTGGAACACTTGTCCTGTGAAGAAGTGCTGGGACAGTTGGGGTTGTTTAGACTGCAGAAGAGAAGGCTCTGGGGAGACCTTGTTGTGGTATTTTAATACTAAAAGGAGGCTTGTAAGAAAAGTGGAGAAAGATATTTTTACCAGGGCCTGTAGTGACAAGACAAGGGGCAATGGTTTTAAACTGAAAGATGGTTGATTTAGACTGGACATAAGGAAGAAATGATTTAAGATGTGGGTGACGAGACACTGGAAGAGGTTGCCCAGAGAAGTTATGGATGCCCCATCATTGGAAGCATTCCAGGTCAGGTTGGATGGGGCTCTGAGCAGCCTGATCTATGTCCCTGCCTATAGCAAGGGGGTGGAACAAGATGATCTTTGACGGTCCCTTCCAACCCAAACCATTCTGTCATTCTATGAATCTTTGATTGTATGATTCTATGAAGATGAAAACTTTAGATTTATCAGGATTGTGATGTGATCATCAGTGGCCTGTTCACAGGGAAAACAAAAGCTTCTTCTTGCCAGTATTGCTCAACTGGACTTTATCTCTCAAAGCTGGAACCTGACTAATCCAGCCCCAGGCAAAATGAAGGTAATCAGAATGTCGGTTTTACTGCTGTCAATGAACAAGTGCACTTCCTGTTACCTTGTTGGGTTTTTTTTGTTTGTTTTTTTTTTTTCTGGGCTAGTGTTATTCAAGGCTGCGTTTTGGTTGTTGGTTTGTAGTTGGTTTTGGTTTTGGTTTTTTTTTCCGAGTAACAGCTCTTTTCAGAGGAGAGTAATATTCTCTTTAAGTCCCTTGGTCTGGGTAAGCATATTATCAGCTCTCAAAAGTGATAGCTGCTGAAACCCAATACAAGCAGTGAACTAATTATATAACAGTCTAGAAAATTAGAATATATGGTTCAGTTTCCCACTGCAAAACCACAAAGTTAAAACGATTTCAATAAAATAAAGAGGTATGTAATCTAAACCCAAGAAAGCTAAACTCACATACCTTTTACACCAAGAAGGCTGAGGCACATCTGTCTGATCCTGAAGCCGGCTTCAAATGCAGTTATACCTGGGCCGATATGGTTTTGCCGCAGCTCAAACCTTGAAACAATCCGGAACTGCCCTCTCAGGGGGAGGAGATGTGTGGATTTCCTTCTGATGGAGTGACTCATGCATTTCTTCAGAATCACAACTATGAACTGTGAAAAGTCCTCCTGTCACTCAGTGCTCAGTGCATTTATGTCTGGATCAAAAGCCTTTCTTGGCCTTGTTTTCATATGTTGTGTGTCCTGTGGCACATATGAATGTGTCTTTTCCATTTGTCAGAGCATTTTGCAAACAGCTGCTGCACAAGAAGACATGGACATAAGTAGACAAAGGTCTTGACTGTACAGCCAAGACCTCAGAATAATCCTGCAGAACTGGGAGGGGAGCTAGCTGCTAGGCTTAATGCAGAGGCTGACTGCAGCAAACCATGCCTAGACCCACAATTCCCAAAACTGCTCAAGAGACTGCAGACACTGGAATATCCCTACAGAATCAAGCTCCACCAAGTGCGCAAGCCATTTCACTTAACAAAGCCTCCCTCACTGCTCCTTCCTGTGTCTGACACTATGAAACAACAAACCCAGTAAAGTGATGTGATTCACAAAGGCCCATAAACCTGGTGGCCATGAACCCTAGAATTCCATGTAGCTGTCACAAACCCAAGGGACCAATAGCCTTAGTGGGGGCTAACCCTCAGGGGTGCTAAGTCTAATGGCCAATAACTCCAGAGGTCACTAATCCTAGGGGTTGTTAACCCTAGCAGGCCATGACCATAGGGACACATAACCTTTAGAGCTCTATAACCCAGGGGCTGCTAACCAGAGGGAGCCATAACCCTAAGGGCCCATAGTCCTGGGGGATGCTAGCACTAGGGGCACTAAACCTCAGGGCTGAGAACCCTAGGGATACATAACTGCAGAGGGCCATAACTCTAAGGCTTGCTACCCCTTGGGATCAATAACTTTACAGGGACCATAAACCAAGGGGCCCATAACACCAGGGGCACTTACCATAGGGTGGAAACTAACCCAAGGTGACAACAACCATAGTGGCATCTAGCCCTACAGGCCAATAACTCTAGGGGTCGTTAAACCTAGGCCCATAAGCCTAGAAGGTGCTAAGGGGCAAAGGGGCGCTCACCATAGGGATCTAGGGGCCCAAAATCCCGGGGGAGCAATAACTGTAGGGTCCCAACACACTAGGGGTGGCTAAGCCTAGGGGCCCATAATCCTAGGGGCCAATAACCCTTGGGAACCCTAACCCTAGAGGCTTCTCATTTTAACTGTTGCAAACTCTAAGGGCTCCAAACCCTAGGGATTGCTAGACCTAGGAGGTGCTAAACCTAGGTGCCAAAAAACCCAAGGGGTCTATAACCCTAGGGAGTCCATTATCCTAGGGGCCAGTACCTGTAAGTGCCCATACCCCAAGGGGCACTTAGTCTAGGTGCCCATAACCCTGGGGGAGCCAGACTGTGAGCTAGCAGGGATCCCCTGGTCCCCCCAGTAGAAACCCCACTGTGGTCTCAACATTAGAGACACACAGTCACTATCTTATACAAACAGCCAGAGATGGACAGGACACCACTGATCCTGCAGTGTCTTGAAAAAAGCCTGCTCTATTTCTTCTTCCTGATCAAGCAGTCTGTGTTGGCACAGAGCTGCCACAACATCACCAGTAATACAGGAACAACTTTTATCCAAGACAAGAGGTGACTGCTGCCATGTCCCTAACTTCTGGCAGATTTCTCACCTCTGCTGGCAGTCACGTTTCCCACTTTTCCCCAAAGTGTTGCCCTCGCTTCCAGCCACATGATCTATTTATCCACCTCTTTTTGCCCCTGGAGTCTGCCATTTTGTAAAACATCATAACCCCTGTGCTCACAGACTGTTCTGTGATTGTCTGACAGGTCCAGCTGCCCCTTCCAGTTTACAAACTGGAAATGTGTTGCAAACATGAAGCCCTTACCCTGGCAGGGTGGGTTACACCTCTGAGCACTGAAAAATAATTTATTTGTCTTGCACACACTGGTGCTTCTTTGCTTTTCTTTAGTGACACTCCTGCTCCCCAGAGAGTCTTTTCCCAGGTAAAGATGAAGCCATATTCCTGAATCCCCTCTTCTGTGCAGGACCCCAAGTTGGCGATGCTGCTCAGCAGAGTGAATGGGGTTGCAGTCCAATTCTTGCCCCCTGTCCAGGTCCAGAGTTGCAGTTCTCTGGGGCCATGGGGTGACTCCACAGTGGCCATGTTGGTCAGGGAGGGAAGTGGACCTATCCAGATAGAGCCACTGCCTATTATTCCTCATTTTAGGGGTCTGTAGCCATGAAACGTGCTCTGAGGAATCATGAGACATTTCCAGTGGCATGAGATGCACTTGGGTGTGCTGCTAGATCCAACCTCAGGTGTTTAATTGAAGATGGTATGAATCCGTTTCCATGCTCCATTCCCAGGGGGTGCTAGGACTCTATGCTTGTCACCATTGAGCACATGGAGAGCCCAGGGAAAGCAGCACATCTTTTAGGGTGCAATGCTTTGAAACATGTTATTGCCATCAGCGTTATAAGAAAAGCTGAGCCTTCAGGCACCACACTGAAAACCTGTTACAGCAGGGATGCTGCTATAGGGGAGGCCAGAAGAGGCCAGGCTTTGTTTAGCAGAGAAGCACCCATTGCTAGGACATGCTTCTGTTCACAGGATTGCCCACACAGACACTGCAGTGCCAGCACCTGGTTATACAGAATCACAGAATGGCAGGAGTTGGAAAGGAGCTCTGGAGATCATCCAGTCCAACACCCCTGCCAAAGCAGGTTCACCTAGAGCAGGCTGGACAGAATTGCATCCAGGTCGGTTTTGAATTTCTCCAGGAGAAGAGGAGAGGAGGAGACTCCACAACCTCTTGGGCAGCCTGTTCCAGTGCTCCAGCACCCTCAAAGAAAATAAGTTTTTCCTCATGTTGAGATGGAATTTTCTGTTTCAATTTGTGCCCGTTACCCCTTGTCCTGTCACTGGGCACCACTGAAAAGAGTCTGGCCCCATACTCTTGACACCCGCCCTTTAGATATTCGATAAGCACTGATGAGGTCTCCTCTCAGTCTGCTCTTCTCCAGATCCAGGTCTCTCAGCTATTCCTCCTAAGAGAGATGCTTCATTCCCTTGATCATCTTCATAGCCCTCCACTGGATTCTCTCCAGTAGTTCCTTGTCTTTCTTGAACTGAGGAGCCCAGAACTGAACACAGTGCTCCAGATGTGGCCTCACCAGGGCGGAGCAGAGGGGGAGGATGACTTCCCTTGACCTGCTGGCCACACTCTTTTTAATGCACCCCAGGAGACCATTGGCCTTTTTCGCCACAAGGGCACATTGCTGGCTTATGGTCAACTTGTCGTCCACCAGGACTCCCAAGTCCCTCTCTGCAGAGCTGCTTTCCAGCAGGTCAACCCCTAACCTGTACTGGTTATTCCTCCCTAGGTGCAGGACCCTACACTTGCCCTTGTTGAACTTCATCATGTTCCTCTCCTCCCAACTCTCTAGCCTGTCCAGGTCTCTGCAGCACAGCAACCAATTGCAGCCAATAAGGATTCAAACCTGAGGGTCCAGGATGTTGGGGGTGGTTGCTGGGACTGTGCAAACTGAGAAGGGAATGTGCAGGGGCAGGGAACTGAAGAGAAACAAAGGAGGAATTGGCAGAAATGGGTGTAAATGGGCCAGCTGTATGTAGAATGGAAACAACCAGTGCGCTTGTGTGACCAAGCCCTCTGCCTGATCATTGCAGTCTGTCCTATTTTCTTATTAGATCCCTTCTTAACTGTCTGCATAATCTCACCCTCTGTCCTGTGTGTGGGAGTGCTGCAAGGACTGAGTACCAGCTACTGGGGGAACCAGCATGAGTGGACTGGGTGCCAGCTACAGGCATCACACCAGGGGTGTGGGCACCCCTGGCCTGTGGTGTCAGTACTGGTGTGAGTAGGGGTCTCGGCCACCAGCCACTGGGGAGGGAAGAGTGTGTGTCCCAAAAATCAGCTGCTGGGGGTGACTGGGTTGAGGGTGGCAAGCAAGGGACTCCACACTGGTGGCTGGAGCTGGACCATGGGTCACAGCCCGTGTGCCTGGGGCTAACTGCTGGGGGATGAGTGTCTGTATCTTCCCCAAATTGGGTCTGCGTGTGTGTGCATGTGTATTCACCAGCAAACTTCAAGCTGGAGCAGCCAGCTCGTAGAAGGATCTGTGTCTTGGCAGGGGTATCAGGTGGACAGAGGGTCCGTGCTGGTCCCCAGGAGGACCTGTGAGCATGGAGTGCCTCTGGGATCCGTGTGTGTGTTGCATGTTTGCAGCAAGCATCAAGCCCTACCAGTCAGCAAGTAGGGGACCTGTGGGGCAGGCAAGAAGGCTAGGCCAGGGGTGCTGGGTGGCAGACAGGCTGTGCTGCTGCTCAGAGGACCTGCGAATGTGCCTATGTGTGTGTGAGAGAGCCTGCACTAGTCTCTGCCAGCCCCAGAGGAGGAGGGGAACGTGTGTTTGTGTGTTATGTGGGTCCAGTATGCAGGTGCTGCTGAAGGCAGCACGGTGTCTGTGGCATTCTATGTGACTGGCCATGTTAGTGTCCTTTGGGACACATGCTCAGATTCGCTGCTAGTTGAACCTGCAGATGGGAAAGCGGCAGCTATAACCCTCAGCCTGGGCAGAGACCCCAGGTCCCCAGGGCACCAGACTGGACTCCAGCAGCCAGACAGGAGGGAGTCTTGGGTCCAAAGCTGTGGCAGGTGACAGCCATTCTTAACATATAGGACAGGTTGCTTTTTTACAGCTCTGTATTTTAAATTTGCATTTATTCGAAAAGTACAGCTTAGAGGTAGTTACACTGATTGCGAAACTTGAATTTTCCCTAACATTCTGCCCAAAGCAGTTTTCACATCATTATTTTTCAGGCTGTAGATGATGGGATTTAGCATGGGGGTTAAAATGCTGTATTGGATGGAAGACAGTTGATCTAGAATGAATGATGAGACTGAACTAGGTTTTGTGTACTGGAAGAGAGCAGTTGTGTATAGCAAAACCACTACAATGAGGTGGGAGCTGCAAGTGGAGAAAGCTTTGTGCCTCCCCTTTGCAGACTGTATCTTCATGACAGTGGAAATGATATAGATATAGGAGATGAGAGTGAGCAGAAAGGAGCTTGAACCAAAGATCACAGCAGAAGACAGAAGAACAAGTTTATTGAGGAAGGTCCTACCGCAAGCTGCAGTTAAGAGAGGGGGCAACTCACAGCTGAAATGCTTGATTTCTGTGTACTCGCAGAACTGCACATTTAGCATTGGCAGTGTGTTTACAATGGAGTGTAAGACCCCCATGGCCCATGCACCCCCCACCAGCTGGCTACAGACAAGTTTGTTCATAACCTCTTGGTAGTGCAGTGGTTTACAGATGGCAACGTATCGGTCATATGCCATTGCTGAGAGCATGAAAATTTCACTACCAGCTGAGAGAAGTATTAGGGACATCTGGATAATACAGGCACTGAATTCAATGGTTTTCTGCTTCAATAGGAAATTCACCAGCATATAAGGAACAACAGTGGTGGCATAACAGATGTCTGCGAGGGCTAAGTGAAAAAGGAAGAAGTACATAGGAGAGTGAAGGTGGGCATCAGTACGTATCACAATCATGATCACCATATTTCCAAACAAAGTGATGAAATAAATAACAGAAAACACAAAGCAGAGGAAGCTTTGAAGGTGTGGGTCACTTGTAAGTCCCAAGAGAACAAACTCTCTTGCACTTGTTTTGTTTTCCATTCACAGCATGTTACCTGGAAGAGGAGGAAAAAACCATTGTGTCAGCAAGTGGAATCAGGGCATACTAGAGTTGCACTAGCTGACTCCCAGGTAACAGAGACAGGCAAACAACCAACCTTGTGCAGTATTCAATGTCAGGAGCAGGAGCTGGAGTGCAGGCAATTTCAGTCCCAGCTGAGAAGCAGGTTTTCCAACACAGGTGCAGAGACAGCGTTAGATGTGAGCTGTCGTCCCCACTGAGCCCTACGGGCACTTCCTCCTCCTCCTTCATGTCCTCTTACAAATGCCTTTCAAACTCCACGCAAGGGGGAGGCCTGGGAAAGAAGTCCTTAAATCCTCTGACTTGTCTAAGATACATTTTCTTCCTGACAAACAGGCTTTAATCCCAGAAGCGCCCATCACCAAACATGGGAGGATGACAGCAATTCCAGCTCGACCGATCTGTTCCTCTGCACTCATGATGTTAACCTTGAACTAGACTCCCAGTGTAAGGTTGCTTCAGTTCTTAGGAAGTCTATTCTATGTGTTTCTGGTTTAACTCAGGACCAAAATGTGATATATCCAAAGGCTGTGCCTGCAGAATACCTCCCCAGGCCCAATATTCTGGACATACAGACACAATGGTGTTTAAGGTCCCCACTCTAAACCAGGGATAAGTGGAATTTTGGAGAATTACATATTTGGGTGTTTACTGCCAGGAGGCTGACCACATAACAGATAATTGCATTTGAAAACAGAGAACTTTCAAGGAATATTTCCTATACACATACATTTTGCTAAACAAAGTTTCCTGTTACATTCCAGAAATACTCACCAATACGTGAGTGGGGATTAATCAGGAAAAACAGTAGTCCAAAATATAATTATATTATATGTTTTTAGCCACATAACTGAGGAGAGATGTCACAAGATGCACAAACATACAAAGCATCTCAGCTATGGACCTGCTGGAGCATGTCCAGAGGAGAGCCACGAGGATGATCCGAGGGCTGGAGCACCTCTCCTGTGAGGAGAGGCTGAGAGAGTTGGGGTTGTTCAGCCTGGAGAAGAGAAGGCTCCGGGGAGAACTTATTGCGGCCTTCCAGTACATAAAGGGGGCCTACAGGAGAGCTGGGGAAGGACTTTTTACTAGGGCATGTAGTGACAGGACGAGGGGGAATGGCTATAAACTGGAAGAAGGCAGGGTTAGATTAAACATTAGGAAGAAGTTTTTTACTTTGAGGGTTGTAAGGCATTGGAACAGGTTGCCCAGAGAGGTTGTTGAGGCCCCATCCCTGGAGGTGTTCAAGGCCAGGCCGGATGTGGCCCTGGGCAACCTGGTCTAGTGGGAGGCGTCCCTGCCCATGGCAGGGGGGTTGGAACTCAAGGATCTTTGAGGTCCTTTCCAACCTGAAACCATTCTATGATTCTATATCACTGTTTCCAACTAAAAGGCAATGTAGACAGCTTTCTTGGCCAAGGCTTGAGATAGACCGTATTCACCTTCCCTTTGGTAGTTTGTAGAGTTCAGACTCAAGTTCTCAGAAGCAAGTATCACCATCCAGTTTGCACCTTTGGCATCTCAAAAAGCACTATGAGCAGTTCCCACATCTTCCACCCCCATCTTTTGCTTTGGTTTGCCTCTCTAAAGACCCAGTTCGTTTACTCCTGAGTTGAGGCAGAATCAAGCCATCATTTTAGCACTCAGGGAGATTAGATGTGTGTGAGTTTGATCCCAGAGCTATCATGACAGCATGAGAAGCTCAAAGGCCTTCACAGTGTGTCACATGATGCCCTACAACACAGAAATGACTTTTTTTAGTTTAAATCATTACCAACATCTTGGTTTCTTTCATTTAGGCACTTGAGTTTGGAAATTGGAAACTCATTACTTCTCAGAAAATTTTTTGTTATCAACAAGTTCTTAGATAACAACTGGTGGGATACTGTCTCCCGGCTAGATTTATCTAAAAGCTATTCACAAAAATCAAAGCTAGTTGTTTCGATCCTCACATTATTTCATCAAAAAAAAAAAAAAAAAAGAAACTCTAGAAGATGATACTTGAGATATGAGAAATAAGTACACTTTTTATAACTTTTTTCCCTTCTCCATTTACAGAAGAGAGACTCCCTGATGTTTAAAAGAAAGTGACAAAAAAAAAATCCTCAATGGAAGAGATTTTATGATCACTTCTAGAAACTGTACTATTCATTTAAATGAATACAAACTAGTTTTATGGAGCGAAAAAAATTCAAGAAATGAATTTATTTTTTGCAAATGTCAAATTAAAACAATATTTTGATCAAGCATTCTAGTTTTGAAAGATAAAATGAAAACATAGATAAGAAGACAGGCTGAGAGAGAGACTTGAGTCATTACAGTGCAATCAACCGTGCAATTTGATATTAAAGGTGGAATATCTTTTACCTATTTAGTCTTCTACAACATTGATGCCACTAGTCATTGCAGACTGCCATTTTAAACCCTTTGGGAGAATATTTTAGTGTTGTTCACTAGTCTTACAGTGAATTTAATAATGTTATTCTTACATTTATATTATACTCACATTTATATAGGAATTTAACAAAAATCATAGTACAATGGAAGTTTCTATTTTTTTCCTATGAATTTTAAAATGAGCCCAGAGCTTCTTTGTAGCAGACAGGAGATTAGTGGAGACTAGCACCTTTATTTGCAAATTTATTCTGCCTTTCAGACACATGTCACTCCTGGCATAGCCAAGTTGTTTCCTTTAGCTATACAAAGAGCCTAGACCATGAACATGAACATGAACACTAACTTATGGTACTTCAAAAAACTCCATACATTCACTAAATTATTTGGTTTGGGATTTGTGTACTCACCAAAAAAATTTGCTTCTTTTCTTAAGATGTCATTTTCCTGTTTGCAATTCTTTTATTCTTTTCCTGGAAAAAGGTATTAAATGTGTTTGTTAGAAGAAAGTACTGTAATGAAATAATAATAAACTAATGTTCATGCATGTATACTCTTAAATCCCTAGAAAAGAGCGAAATAACAGCGAACTGGCCTCTGTCTAACATGAACTTGAGGAACAAGTTAAAACTGAGTAGGTAGATAGACAGATACATTGACAGATATGCAGATAACTAGGGGGAAGGATTCATGGTATACAAGCAAAAACGATACAGTTCCTTCCTCTCAGCTATCACTTGTATAAATAGAACTGTTAGAAAATATAAGTCAATGTTTCCAAAAATGCAACATAAATCTTTCTTGAAGTTCTCTCTCATCTCTGATCTACATCTCTTGTCTTTTTTCATCCTCCCTCTTAATCTCTGCATCTTTAAGTCAAACACTGTATGTAAAAACATTCAATAAAGTTTACTCCTGGAAAAGAGATGCTCCTCTTTTGTCCTGGTGATGTACTGGGGAAAAGTCTATTATACACCTCTTCCTTTGCAGCTCATCTCTTTTCATATTCCTAACTCTAAATTCTTAGCCTTACTTTTGAAGCCTAAATATTTCCTGGCAGCCTCTGGGACAATTATCTCCTGTGTATGAAACTCTGAATATTTTAAGCCAAGAGCTAATAAGCTTATTCCAAGAAAAAAAAAAAAAAAGGCTATTAGCTAGTTTCTTATATTCCCAGTGTTGCACATTATAATTCCTTTCATTAGCCATTCTGTTTTGAAGACTTTTGTGTATTTCTGGCCTCTGTGATACTGGAAACACAAACTCTCTCCTAACTAATGCTAAGACCAGGTCAAATAAATCATCGCATCTTGGGTATTTTAGTTGAAATGAAGAGATCAGTTAAAAGCAGTGATCATTAATATTACAAGCATCCCTCCTTCCCAAAATCATCTGAGATAAGCTTCACATTTTGGATTCTTTTATTGCTTATCTCTTGTCTAAATTATGGACTTTTTCTACTAATCTTTGGTGCCTACAATGCAAATAACAACTGAGATAGATAGCCACTTCATGTATCTGTATCTTAATGTCCCTATATAGTTCATATAGAAGTATGATGTCCATAGTTCGGATGTCTAAATAGAAACATATGAATCCCATCTGAAAGAACTACCATACATACCCTGGCAGTACAAAGAGGTGACATAGCTTCCCTTATTTTTTTATGCATCCTTTTTTTTGCTTTTTATCAAAAGACCTTTTGCCTGAGCTTGATTTTCTGTAACTGTGCATATTTTGCCTAGTGTGCCAAAGAAAGAAGCTATTGATGATTTATCCCCCTGCAACTGTGGTGTGGCAGTCATCCATAGGTTTACCACAGTTTTACAAAAATATAACTGAAATGACATGTTTGTGGTGGATATTCAGGACAAGTAAGTATGTTGCAAGATGGATATCCAGCGTATCAGAAAAAAAAGTTTGCATCACGGGAATCCTAGCTAGAAGAAGAAACTTGGTGCACAAGCACCCATTCAACCATGGTTTTCTCTGAAATTTTCCATTTCCATGTAGATCCTGTGATACTACTACTATGCAACCAAAAAAATCAGCAAGATTCTCTATCATCCTGTATTTATCTTTTATCGTTATTGTCAACTATAACCTGATTCAAAAAGCTTTTCTTTATCTAGTTAAAATTTCAGTGAACAGGAAAAAAAAATCTTAATTCCTAAATTAGAAGAAATCTTAAATATTACTTCATTGGATTTTGAATAAACTTTAGGTAGAAAAATATTCAAATATGAAGATTGATAGACAGAGGAGGGAAATGGGAAATGCTTTTTTTTCCTTTAGTGTGTTTAAAGTCTCTCTTATCCAACACTTCCTCCCCCGCCATCTCCCTAAGACCTGTTCTCTTACACAGTTGCACACACACACACAAGTCCACCCCTGGAGACCCCAGACCCTACAGACCCTGTCCCCTCTGATAAGCAGGTCTTTAACTGAGATGGAGTTCATTTTTTTATATGTGAGATAACTTTCTATGCTCCCGTTACTGCAAGGGGAAAAAAGAGGCACATCTGAGGTGCAGCTCAGTTCATCTGTCTCAGGTATCTATTTTAGGTTGCAGTCTCACTGTTAAGATTGAGTACAGGATTCAATATGTGAATGTTTCCTTCTTTTACTGTGACATGGACCCCTTGTTTTAACAGCATATGAATGACAAATCTCTTCAAGGATCCCTTCTGGCCCATTCCCAAAGAAGATTCAAATATATTTTAGTGGTATCATAATTCTTATTATCTCTTTTCATTAGCAAGGGTGGGACCACACCCTGTCTTTTCTATCTTAGTTTAGTCTTCCAGTATTATACCTCATAGCTTTGTGCTTTCATGCCATGCTTCTTTTCACAGAGCACACATCTACAATATCACACCTGGACATGAGAATATTCATCACTGACGGAGGGTCTGTAGTCACCCTTAAGAAAATAGCAGAGCAGTTCTGTGCTGAGGGGTTTGAGAAGCACCACTCAGAATGAAAACACGAACAGTGTTCTATGTTAAGACCCAAACTGAGAAACATTTTGGTGATTTAGACCATGGATAAAAGACAGGTATCATTCATGGCATGCACATGTTGATAACAGGATCTCTGAGTGCACAAGCATGAAAGGCTTTGGGACAGTACTGAGGCAGGGATTGCTCCAAGTGATAAGCAGTACAGATGTGGTGATGTATGGCAAGCTATGGACTTCTGTGTGGGCTCAAAACACTCTCACTTACTTGGCCAAAGAACAGACGTTGCTGCTGTGTAAAGATAAGTGATTGAGCAGAAACAGGAATTAGATTAGTCTCAAGGTCTCAAGCTTAAAATCATACATATATCATTATCTGAGCAAGTCATTTTAGGTTCATTTTACTGTCAATACAGAAAATGGACAGTTCAAGGATCTAGTTTTTCTAACCAAATACAGATTCTTCTTGTGAATAAAATGCATCGTGTTTTGGATTTTGTGATGTTGTCTAGATCTCCATGATTTCTGAACAAAATGTACAATGACTAACTGGTGTACATGTAACTGGATACACTCTATTCATAGGATCATAGAATCATAGAATCATCTAGGTTGGAAAAGATGCTTAAGGCCATTGAACCCAACCATCAACCTAATACTGCCAAAACCACCACTAAACCATGTCCCTCAGCACTGCATCCACGTCTTTTAAATATCTCCAGGGACGACGGCTCAACCACTTCCCTGGGCAGCCTGTTCTAATGCTTGACAACCCTTTCCATGGAGAAATATTTCCCCATATCTGGTCTAAACCTCCCCTGGCATAAGCTGACACCATTTTATCTTGTCCTATCACTTGTTATTAGTGAGAAGAGATCAACCCCCACCTCTCTATGACCTCCTTTCAGGTAGTTGTAGAGAGTCATAATGTCTTCCCTGAGGCTCCCAGGCTAAACAACCCCAGTTCCCTTAGTGACTCTAGAGCCCTCACCAGCTTTCTTGCCTTTCTGTGGACATGGTCCAGAATCTCAATGTCTTTCTTGTAGTGAGGGTCCCAAAACTGAACACAACACCTGAGGTGGGGTCTCACCAGTGCCAAGTACAAGGGGATGATCACTTCCCTACTCCTGCTGGCCACACTGTTTCTAATAGAAGCCAGGATGTTGTTGACCACCTGGGCAGACTGCTGGCTCATATTCAGCCGGCTGTTGACCAGCAGCCCCAGGTCCTTCTCTGCCGGGCAGCTTTCGAGCCATTCCTCCCCAAGACTGTAGTGCTGCATGGGGTTCTTGTGATACAAGTGCAGGACCCATTACTTGGTTTTGTTGAACCTCATACCATTGGCCTCAGCCCATTGATCCAGCCTGTCCAGATCCCTCTGTAGACCCTTCCTACCCTCAAGCAGGTTGACACTGCCGCCTAACTTGGTGTTGTCTCCAACTTACTGAGGGTACACTCCATCCCCTCATCCAGGTCGTTGATACTAAAGAGAACCAGCCCCAACACTGAGCCCTGGGGAACACCACTTGTGACCAGCCACCAACTGGATTTAACTGAGCCATTAGTCCTTGTCTTCCTATGGTTTCCAGTCACCTGCTGCGTAACTCTTTTGGCAAATGTCCTAACTTTTCTCCTGATAAAGCTCTATACTTCTTTTCACACACTCAAGTAATTTTCCCTGGTAAACTTCTCATTCATGGAAAAGTGAAACATCAACAATGTTGCTCCTCTTGTTGCTGTTTCACCTGTTTGCAAAACATTAAATTACGTCCACATGCCAAGGAGATGTCTATGCCTCCCCAGTGGTATGCTTACAGTCCGTTTCATCTTGCTATTTCTCATGCTCTTAATAATGTAATTTAAAATGGGAGTAATGGTTTTGTATTTCAAAGCCAGCAATTTTTTGTGTCTTCTGTATAACCGGACATGCTTTCAGAAGTTACAGCTTTTTTAAGACATTTAAATGCATATCTGACATTGCAATCTATAATATTTAATTAGCCAAGCAACTTAGAAGTTTTATTCTTTTTTTTTCTTGGAACTCACCTGGCATCTTTTGATGATTAATTGGCTTTCAGATTTTTTTTGTAGTGCTGTAAATATTTTTGAATGCACATACACTTAGACACCACAGAGGAAACAAACTCATTTTTTGTTTCTGTGAAAATGCCATTTTAAGGATGTATCCTAAGTGGATATCAAATCTGGTGTAAATAAACTTTTGGTGTAAGTATCCTGGCTGTGAAAGTAAATTTTGTTTTGGAAGAGTTGTTGTTCACTTGGGCTGTGAATCAGCTTGTATGGTTTAAGTTGTTGAGAACTTAAGTGTCTAATTTACTAATTTGTGCTTCCAGAAGAAATTAAAAAGTATATGGTCATCTCTAGCATCATTTAATCCTCAGAGAATCATCAAAGATATTTTTTACTCTATTTTCTTCTTATGTGGAAATTTGCATGGAGAAAGGTAAACATGATGATGACAGTTTAAACAACCTTTTTATGGTTTAAACAACCTCTTTTCATGTTGTTTCCCATGAGATCTGAAACAAAAAACTTTTAAAGATGTGGACAGGCTGGAGAGGGTCCAGAGAAGGTCCAGAAAGATGATGAAAGGACTGGGAAGTCTGACATGTAAGGACAGACTGAGAGAACTGGGTTTGTTCAGCCTTCACAAAAGAAGGCTTAGGGGAGACCTTACCACCATGTTCCAGTATTTAAAGGGTGGTGACAAAGAAAACGGACACTCCTTTTTTACAATGAGTCACATGGAAAAGATGAGGGGTAATGAGTAAAAGTTACTCCTGTGTAGATGCTGATTGGATGCAAGAGGAAAAATTTTCACAATGAGAACAATCAGCCATTGGAATAATTTCCTCAGGAAAATGGTGGCTTCCCTAACATGGCACAGTTCTAAGATCCAGCTGGACAAGGTGCTGGGTCCTCTTGTCTAGACCATGCTCTTGCCAAGAAGGTTAGACCAGATGATCATTGAGGTCTCTTCCAACCTGGTATTTTATGCTTACGTGATGTTATGATTTTTATTTTATCACTTTAATGCAAAGAACAAAATAACAAATGAAAATAGATATTTTTCCTCCGTTAAGTAATATATTTCCCCAAAACTTGCTTCATGGTCTCCTTTACTTTTTTATTTGTCAAATGTAAGTGAAGGGACTGATGAGAAGACTTAAAACAGCACAGAAAACAGAGAACGCTTGAATACTTCAGATTTTTAGGTATGGGAACATATGCACAACAGTTATGGACCCATGCATGGAAGTATGCCTATCATGGGGTTGTGATAAATGACTTAGTCCCAAATCGGGTTGCGATTTAAGTTTACAATTTATTAAATGAATAAATGCAAGCAAACAGCGCTGGGTGCGTCGGGAGCCTCTGCTCTACCAAGACGCACACCATACAGTTCCTGTTTCTGGTTTATATCCTTTCTGCTAATACACATTCTTTAAAAGTTGGGTCTATGCGAATAAATTCCAGGAGTAGGCTTATCTCTTTCTGCGCATGCCCTCGGGGTCTTCTTGGCTCCCATCTGGTGGTCTTCCTGGCTGCCTTCAGGATTACCCCAGATTCCACGTATGTGCATGGCCTTCCTGGCTCACCCTTAGGATGTCTCCAGATTCCATGCAGGCGCATGGCCTTCCTCGGGTCACCCTTAGGGTGACTCCAGATTTTTATGGCTTGACACCATACGGTTAACAGCAAAACCGGTCCAAACTAACACACAAGTATGTCTTTTACAAAAAGCTAAAACTATATACATTAACCACTCCATTTCTCTTAGGCCTGCAGTTATACAAGGGTATATAAGACAGAAAGTCACATTTCACCTTGCGGCCCTAGCATTAGTCCATATTGACACGAATCAGGTGAACACATTTCACAGGGTGAAAGAGATGAAAAAGGGGGAGGGAAAAAAAATGAAGGATTCATACATCACACATTCACATGTTGTTTCCGATGAGAAACCTGAAATAGTAGACGTAATGTCTTGGAGGTCATAGGTGCAAGGCTGTGTAAACAATATCGCAAGAACAGCACCATAAGCAGTACACGGGAAGAAACTGTGCCCCAGCAGCCTTGGTGTGCATAGTTGGTTTCCATGGTTGGTCGCACATGGCTGAAAGGCAGATGGCAGTGTTGAGTGAAAGGAGTAAGAAGTGCAAAAGGAAGGCTCTCAGCATTACACAAATTAAGAAAAGTTGCAGTAAAAACCATTTACATTGTAAAAGCCCTTTACCCTGTATCCTCCTGCTAGATAAAGTTTTGCCCTTCATATGCACTGCATAATACAGAGGAACACTGCTAGATAGCCATCATATGCTGCTGCTACCAGTCAGGTGAGAACATGCCAGACAGCTGCCCAACAAGCAAAAAAAAAAGTAACAGTGTGTGATACAGGCGTCCAGTGCAACAATTCTGTCCCCATCATCAGGGTGTTGGTGGTTTTGGCAGGATGGTGCAAAATTACGAGGACAAGTTCCCTGGGAAATACTTAGAAATATCACCAATGCAGGAATCGCAAGATTTCCAGCCTCAGCCAGAATGAAGATCACCAGGATCAGGCCATCTGTGCTTATATTAGATGTAATGTGGTTTGTCTTTATGTGGGTGCCTATAAAGACACTGTTCTCTTAATGTTAATCTACTTGTTTGTACTCTGTGTGTGCGTGCATGTGTGTGTATTTGCTGGTGCATGTGTGTTGATTGGAGGTTGCACTCAGCCTTGCCACTGGACTTGGGAACAAGGAACAGCAACATCCTCATAGCTGGTGGGCTGGGAGGGGAGGAACACCTTGGGTTCTACAGTCTACCAGAGTTATACTTAACATATAAAACCTGAAAGCCTGTTTTTTTTTCTGGGTTATTCCCATACTTCCAAGCTTATATTGAAGCTTTAAACTGCATACAATTGAATGCCAAAATACAGTGTCAAGGACCTGAATGCACTAAGAGGCTACAAGTGCCCTAATCAGCCTCACCTAGGAGTCCCATCCATGCGCCCTCTGCCCTTTTGTCCCTGGGCTCTATTTAAGCTCAGATCTGGGCACTCAGTCCTTGCCTGAGTTATGCTGTAGGCACATCTATCTTTGGACTTCTTTTTGGTGGAACCAGTATTTGGGCACCCACTTTGCAGTCATGTGTACATTTAACTGTCAAAATGGCCCTGAAAGAGAGAGGAACTCATGATAGGATTCTAGACTTACAAAAACCTGTGATACACCTAGTGCAAAATGGGATACATCTTATTAGAAGTTACTGACATTGTAGGTTTAAATCTTGGTTCCTTAGACAGTGTCACTTTCAGAGAGAAATTGAACATCCCATTGGAAACACTTAGAGAAGACTGGTGGCAGTTCAGGAGGGGGGGACACTGTGTAAACTGGAGACATATTGCTGATATACTGTACCTGTTTATGGTGCAGAACTTCAGCAGAAAATTGCTCAAGGATTTGGGATGGGGAAGAGGGTATGACACGGAGACTGGGAACTTGGGCACTCACTGAACAGAGCTGGAGGGTGAGCCTGGAACAGCTGGGACCTGCAAGCTGTCACCACCAGGGAGAAGATGCTCTTCATGGCTGAAGAGCACCCATCCACCTCTGGAAAGCTAGGGGAACAGTCTGATGAGAGCAGAAGTTCAGAGACTGCAGGGGCTGTCTATGAGGCACCACTGAAGCCATGGGGTCTGCTGGGGTAGGGGTCTGGTCTGGGGCAGAAGGGACTCTGTGTGGAGAAGCTGGGTACCATCTCTATGCAACTGGCCTGCCGGGGGCCTGCAGGCTTGGCCAGATGGGTATCAGGAGAAGTGAGGTGGTGAGGACCATGTTTCAGGTCTGAGGAACAGCGCTTGAGCCTGGGGTGCACAGGGGAGGAGGGTATACCAAGGCTGGGACAGCTGTGATGTGTGGGCCAGACTGATACACCTTTGCTCAGGCACCCTTGCTGTGTGGCCACTGCAGCTTTCTTGGAGTCTGGATGTCTCCTCTGCATGCATCACACGGACCAGAAAGAAGTTTGAGGCAAGCAAAGCCTGAAAAGGTCCTACTGTGGATCAGCACCCGGCCCCCTTTCGAAGGATGACCCGGAAAACTACAGGCCGGTCAGCTTCATCTCCATCCCTGGAAAGATGATGGAACAGCTTGTTATGGGTACCATCTCAAAGCACCTGGATAAAAAGAAGATTATCAGAAGTAGTCAACATGGATTCACCAAAGGGAAGTCATGTCTGACTAATCTGATAGCATTCTATGATGAAATGACTAGATGGGTGGATGACAGGAGGGCAGTGGATGTTTTCTACCTTGACTTTGGCAAGGCTTTCGACAATGTCTCCCACATCATTCTCGCAGGCAAGCTTAGGAAGTGTGGGTTAGATGAATGGACAGTGAGGTGGATTGAGAACTGGCTAACAGATAGAGCTCAGACAGTGGTGGTTAGTGGTGCAGAGTCTAGTTGGAGGTCAGTAACAAGTGGTGTCCCTCAGGGGTCAGTACTGGGCCCAGTCCTGTTCAATATATTCATCAATGACCTCGATGAAGGGCTGTACCACCTTACAGCATGACCTGGACAGGCTGGAGAGTTGGACAGAGAGAAACCTTATGAAGTTCAACAAGGGTAAGTGTAGGGTACTGCATCTGGGGAGGAATAACCCCATGCATCAGTACAGGTTGGGTGCTGACCTCCTGGACAGCAGCTCTGTGGAAAGGGACCTGGGAGTTCTGGTGGACAACAGGATGACCATGAGTCAGCAATGTGCCCTGGCGGCCAAGAAGGCAAATGGCATGCTGGGGTGCATCAGGAAAAGTGTGGCCAGCAGGTCGAGGGAGGTCATCCTCCCCCTCTACTCTGCCTTGGTGAGGCCGCATCTGGAGTACTGCATCCAGTTCTGGGCTCCCCAGTTCAAGAAGGACAGGGAACTGCTGGAGAGGGACCAGCAAAGGGCTACAAAGATGATTAGGGGATTGGAACATCTCTCATATGAGGAAAGGCTGAGGGACTTGGGGCTTTTTCATCTAGAGAAAAGAAGATTGAGGGGGGACCTTATTAATACTTACAAATACTTAAAGGGAGGATGCCAGAGGGATGGGAGCAGTCTTTTTTCAGTGGTGCCCAGTGATAGGACGAGGAGTAATGGGCACAAGCTTGAACATAGGAAGTTCCATCTTAACATGAGAAGGAACTTCTTTACTTTGAGGGTAGTGGTGCACTGGAACAGGCTGCCCAGAGAGGTTGTGGAGTGTCCCGCTCTGGAGACGTTCAAAACCCGCCTGGATGCTGTCCTCTGCAATCTGTTGTAGGTGATCCTACTCTGGCAAGGGGGTTGGAGTAGATGATCTCAAGAGGTCCCTTCCAACCCTAACCATTCTGTGATTCTGTGATTCTGTGATTCTGTGATATGGCACATCAAAGGGTCTGCTTGGTGAAAGCATTTGTTCCCTGCTTTATTTTCGTGTAACCATGCTCTCATTTTCTGCTCTGATCACCCCTCCAAGAGGGACACATAGACTTCCCTCTCTAACAGCTTCAGCAGGCCCCACTAAAACTCCAGGAAAGTGGAGTGGAAAAGGTGAGTAAGTGGATAATAGAAGAACAACTGACATCATCTATGTGGACTTGTGCAAAACATTTGACACTGTCCTGCACAACATCCTTGTCTCGACATTGGAAAGACATGGATTTGACTGATGGTCCACTCAAGAGATAAGGAATTGGCTGGATGGTTGCACTCAAAGAGTTTGCGTTCAATTGCTTCACGTCCAAGTGGCCAGCAGTGATGAGTGGCATTCCTCAGGGACTGGTACTAGGACCAGAGCTGCTCAGCATCTTTCTTGGTGACATGGACAGTGGGATTGAGTGCACCCTCAGAGAGTTTGCCAATGACACCAAACTGTGTGGAGCAGTTGACATGCTGGAGGGAAGGGATGCCATTCAGAGGGACCTGGACAGGCTTGAGAGTTGGGCTCGTGCAAACCTCATGAAGTTCAACAAGGCCAAGTGCAAAGTCCTGCACATGGGTTGGGGCAATCCCAAACACAAATACAGGCTGAGCAGAGAATGGATTGAGAACAGCCCTGAGGAGAAGGACTTGGCGGTGTTTATTGATGAGAAGCTCAACATGACCTGGCACTCAAAGCCCAGGTCAATTGCGTCCTGGGCTGAATCAAAAGAAGCGGCACTTGGTCTTGTTGAACCTCACACCATTGGTCCTGGCCCATCGACCCAGACTGAGTAGACGCCTCTGCAGAGCCTTCCTACCCTCAAGCAGATCAACGCTCCTGCCCAACTTGGTGTTGTCTGCAAATTTATTGAGGGTGCACTCTATGCCCTCATCCAGGTCATTGATAAAGATATTAGAGAGAATCAGACCAAATACTGAGCCCTGGGGAACACCACTTGTGATTGGCTGCCAACTGGATTTAACTCCATTCACCACAACTCTTTGGGCCCGGCTATCCAATGATATTTATTCATATTTTGCCAATAGATAATAAGAAACCTGTCTTATAATCTAATTCATTTGAATTTTTGTGATATTATTCTGAGGCTGGAATAATATCGCAGGAATAATATCACAGTGGAAAAGGAAATACTGTGGGAAATCATAGCATGATGCAGGTGGGAAGGGATCTCTAGAATAGGCATGGGAACAGGCCACAGCCTCTTCCTGTAATTTTATAAATTATTTTGTCAGACCTGAAGAGCTAATCATGCAGGCTCTTCAGATAGGTGATTGCACATCAGAAAGAAATGCCAAAAAAAACATAATTCCAGAGCTTTTGATTAGAGAATGAAGACATTCTGCATGTATGCATATCTATAAACTTCTGTCAAAGCGTCTATTATGACCACCTCCAGATAAGTGCAGGTTCCCCAGTTATTCTGTTCTGTGTCTGCCAGCCCCGATGGGTATCTCCATTACTTTAATGTATCTTAAGACAGGAACTAAGGTGAAATGCTAGTCAGTATCATTAGTGCTTTATAGAAAGCCATTTAAACAATCCAAAGTTTATACCTGGGAAGAAAATCAGCTGCCTAAACACACACATTTATTGTCATTGTAAATGCCCTACAATGTCCTGAGCGTCCTGAGTGGCCTTCAACTTTCACTCCAAGAGGAGGGGCTTGTCTCTGGCAGATCCACTGCCAGTTCTGCCAAACAAAAACTTTACTCTGGGGCATCTAATATGTTACAAGGGTATCACTAATGGTTTCTCTTTACGCACCCAAGTTGGTCTCCTCAACTAGCGGTCATGAAACCTGATTTAGATGACTTCTCATAGTGTTAAATTATTGAAAAGTAACAATAAAAATGTGGTTTTGAAATACAGTTTCCTCATAAAAGACAAATACACTTTTTCTACTTTATGTCAAGACATTGTTTTCACATGCTCCAAGTGAGAGATAAGAAAAAAAGAATCACTTTTGTTCTTAATCAGTGAATTAAAAAAAAAACTGACTAGTCAAACCAAGACAAAAATCTACAAGGAAGGAAAGACATAAATATTTTTTAAATTTAAAATTATATATTAACCTTTGAATCACAGAATCACAGAATGGTTAGGGTTGGAAGGGACCTCTGGAGGTCATCTAGTCCAACCCACCTGCCAGAGCAAGATCACCTACAGTAGGTTGCACAGGACGGCGTCCAGGCGGGTTTTGAATGTCTCCGGAGTGGGAGACTGCACAACCTCTCTGGGCAGCCCGTGCCAGTGCTCTGCCACACTCAAAGGAAAAGAGTGCCTCCTCATGTTTAGATGGAACTACCTGTGCTCAAGTTTGTGCCTATTACCTCTTCTTCTATTACTGGCCACCACTGAAAAAAAAGACTGTTCCCATCCCCCTGGCACCCTCCCTTTAACTATTTATAATATTGATTAAATCCCACCTCAGTCTTCTTTTTTCTAGACTGAAAAGCCCCAAGTCCCTCAGCTTTTCCTCATAAGAAAGATGCTTCAGTCCCCTCATCATCTTTGTAGCCCTTTGATGGACCTCTCCAGCAGTTCCCTGTCCTTCTTGAACCGGGGAACACAGAACTGGACACAATCCTCCAGATGTGGCCTCACCAGGGCAGAGCAGAGGGGGAGGATGAACTCCCTCAAACTGCTTGCCACACTCTTCTTGATGCACCCCAGGATGCCATTTGCCTTCTTGGCCACCAGGGCACATTGCTGACTCATGGTCATCCTGTTGCCCACCAGAACTCCCAGGTCCCTTTCCACAGAGCTGCTGTCCAGGAGGTCAGCACCCAACCTGTACTGATGCATGGGGTTATTCCTCCCCAGATGCAGTACCCTACACTTACCCTTGTTGAACTTCATAAGGTTCCTCTCCGCCCAACTCTCCAGTGTGTCCAGGTCACATTGGGTGACATGTCAGCCACTCCTCCCAGTTTTGTGTCATCAGCAAACTTGCTGATGGTGCACTCTCTCCCTTCATCGAGGTCATTGATGAATATATTGAACAAGACTGGGCCCAGTACTGACCCCTGAGGGACACCACTTGCTACTGACCTCCAACTAGACTCTGCACCACTAACCACCACCGTCTGAGCTCTATCTGTTAGCCAGTTCTCAATCCACCTCACTGTCCATTCATCTCACCCACACTTCCTAAGCTCGCCTGTGAGGATAATGTGGGAGACAGTGTTGAAAGCCTTGCTGAAGTCAAGGTAGAAAACATCCACTTCCCTCCCCTCATCCACCCAGTCCAGTCATTTCATCATAGAATGCTATCGGATTAGTCAGACATGACTTCCCCTTAGTGAATCCATGTTGACTACTTCTGATAACCTTCTTTTCTTCCAGAGGTTTGGAGATGGTGCTCAATGTTGATGGGTGTTTGTGTCTGTGCACTAACAAGAAGAAAAGGGCAATTGATGACAGTAATTATAATAGTAATAAAAAGTAAATGAAATGGTGAGCTAAGAAAGAAGGGAAGAGGAAAAAGAAGAAAAAGTGGTAAGTGAGACATTGTATAGTCCAGGAGTCATTTCGGGTTACAGTAATAACTACCTTCAATTATTTTTTATAAATAAGTAGCAACAACGGTTGCTGTTAATCATGCTCACAATCGTAACCTGTTCTGTAGTCAGAATACAACAAAGAGCCTGAATGTCAACAAAAGTCAGTCTTGAAGTGTTCACAGCTTACAAAGAATGAAGATGATGGTGTCTGATGACAATTTTTTCCAAGGCCTGCTTGAATGCCTTGTTTCTCAAGCTGTAGATTACTGGGTTCAGAAGGGGTGTGACCACTGTGTAGAGCACAGATATAGCCTTATTGAGTTCTGAGGACAGGTTGTAGGTGGGACGGACATACATAGAAATCATTGTACTGTAGTATATAGTCACTACCATGAGGTGTGAGCTGCAGGTGGAGAAGGTAATTCTTTTTCCAGAAGCAGAGGGTATCTTCAGGATACTGAGAATTATAAGTAGGTATGAGACAAGAGTCAAAAGAAAGCAGCTGGAAAGGACCAGGAGAGAGAGGATGAAGATGACAGCTTCTGTGACAGTGGTGTCTGAGCATGAGAGCTTCAACAGTGGAGAGATATCGCAGAAGAAGTGATCAATGAGGTTGTAACTGCAGAAATGCAATCTGGAGACCATCAGGCAGGGCAGAAAGCCAGTAAAACCACCAGTGACCCAGGAGCCCACAGCCAGACGGGTGTAAGACTCAGCAGTCATGGCCACACCATAGTGCAGGGGTTCACAGACAGCAAGGAATCGGTCATATGCCATCACTGACAAGAGGTAGCACTCAGTGGCTCCCAGGGAAATGAAGTAGTAAAGCTGTGCCATGCATCCTGAGAAAGAGATGGTCTTCGTCTTTGCCAGCAAATTGACCAGCATCTTGGGTACAATTGTGGTGGTGTAACAGACCTCTAGGAAAGAGAGGTTCTTGAGAAATTTGTACATGGGTGAATGAAGTCGTGGCTCTAGTGTCACCACTGAAATAATAATCATGTTTCCTAGGATGGTGAGAATATAAATAGCGAAAAACACTGTGAAGAGCAGGATCTGGCAGTGTGGGTTGCTACTGAAGCCCACTAGCCTGAATTCCAGTAGCGCTGTAACATTTGTCATCTCCTGGAAAGAGATAGGATTTGTCTGCTAATGAAATAATCAATATCAGAATATGTTAACTTTCAGTGGTAAAAGTACTATCTATAAAGATTATAATTCTCAAATAAAACTTTGGGAACGGCATCAAAGTCACTACTAGTCTGTCCTTCTTTTCTCCCTCCCTCCCTCCTTCTCTTCTCCCCTCCTTCCCTTCTTCCCTCCCTCCCATCCTACTCTCTCTCCCTCCTGAAATCTAAGTTTTAACATCTATTTAATGAAATTCACAGAAACAATTATAGAATGAATTGCAAATAGTCCATTAGACAGCCCCTGTCCACACTTGCACACAGTTATGCATAAGAAAGTACATAAACGTATAAAGATATCATGTATACTAATCCATAGTAAAAACGTATACATAAACTTACATGTATATAACACATGAACTCAGACACCCCCCCAAAGATCTGCTTTTCATTGAAAGAAACATAAAAACTTATCAACATAATCAACAGTGATTATTGCTTTAAAAATTCCACTCTAATACACACATGAATTTTTTAATTAAAATGTAGTACTCATTTGCCTGGTCTTGAACTTACATACACAAGGGCACACGTAAGAACTCTCTCAAAATGCTCTGTCATGGGGGAGTACAAACTTGCACACTGATTCACCAGCAATCTTACAATTTCTTGTTAAAGGCTGTGAGTAAAAATACAATTTCTACTCCAAGAATAGAAACCATAGAGAATAATCTGTCACTAGAAATTGATTATGAGCAATCTAGAACCTAAGAATAAACTCAATTTCCCACTTCCATAATAAGGCTGATGCACGTGGCAGTGATATCTAGTTACTTATATATGAGCCAATATGCATAATATTGAGTATGTGTCCAATTTTTACAGCGCTGTTTTCCAAGCTGGGAACACATTAGGTAGTGCTAGGCTTCAATCTGCTTTCAGGTCCTTGTCTCCGAATGGATATAGCAGTGACTTATATTTTTCAGGCTGAGGCATGTTTAATGATGGTATCAGAAAAACAGTTACCTGGTGAATTTAATCATCCTTTAGTCTGTAGTTTAAGTCTTATTGCTAAACCCCTACATTGACTACAACATCATATTGGATAGAAACCCTTTTAGACTGAACTACCTCCCAGTCAGTCTTGACTTTCATGAACATACACACAGATAAAGGCTGAACTGTACCGAGCATTGATTTCAGTTGGTGTTGAGGATCTCTGGGGAGTAATCTCATGGGTGGAGACACACCATGGGTCACCCTGGCAACAATGGACTGATGACACATCTGCAAGGAAGAGCTTGTCAGTAAGAGAAGAAACCCTCTGAAAAACTGCATCCAAATTTCAGCAGAAACATTATAGATCTAACCAATCTGCTTTCTGGAAAAAAGTTCATATGTAGCAGCTCAAATAATTTTAAAGTCAAATTCTATTTTGAAACATAAAAGTTTTTTAAAACACACAAAAATACACTAAAGATTTCACTCTGGGACATTTTTACAATATATTTCACTCAGGCTATATCTTTCCACTACATCCTTTGTAGGGCAACAAAGATGATTAGGGGACTGGAGCACCTTTCTTATGAGGAAAGGCTGAGGGACTTGGGTCTCTTTAGTCTAGAGAAAAGAAGATTGAGGGGGGATCTTATTAATACATACAAATACTTAATGGGAGGATGCCAGGGGGATGGGAGTAGTCTTTTTTCAGTGGCACCCAGTGATAGGACGAGGGGTAATGGGCATAAACTTGAACATAGGAAGTTCCATCTTAACATGAGAAGGAACTTCTTTACTTTGAGGGTAGTGGAGCACTGGAACAGGCTGCCCAGAGAGGTGGTGGAGTCTCCCACTCTGGAGACATTCAAAACCCGCCTGGACGCTGTCCTGTGTAACGTGCTGTAGGTGACCCTGCTCTGGCAGGAGGGTTGGACTAGATGATCTCCAGAGGTCCCTTCCAACCCTAACAATTCTGTGAATTCTGTGAATTCTGTGAATTCTGTGAATCCTGGGTTGGGGCAACCCCCACTATCAACACAGCCTGGGGGATGAAGGATTGAGAGCAGTCGTGCCAAGAAGGACTTGGTAATACTGGTGGATGAAATTCTGGACATGAGCTGACAATGTGTGCTAACAGCCCAGAAAGCCAACCACATTCTGGACTGCATCAAAAGAAGTCTGGCCAACAGGTCAAGGGAGGGGATTCTGTCCCTCTACTCCTCTCTCATGAGACCCCACCTGCAGTACTGCATTCAAGTCTGGAACCCTCAGCACAGGAAAGACATGGACCTGTCAGAGAGGGTCCAGAGGAGGCCAGAAAAATGGTGAGACTGATGGAACACCTCTTCTATGAGGACAGGCTGAGAGAGTTGGGGTTCTTCAGCATGGAGGAGAAAAGGGTCCAGGGAGACCTTGTTGCATCCTTCCAGTACTTAAAGGGGGCTTGTAAGAAAGATGGGGACAGACATTTTAGTAGGACCTGTTGCAATAAGGCAAGATGTAATGGCTTTAAACTAAAATAGTGTAGATTTGGACTCGATATATGGCAGAAATTTTTTACGATGAGGGTGGTGAGGCACTACCTACCACCTGAGAGGTGGTAGATGCCCCATCCGTGGAAACATTCAAGGTCAGGTTGGACGGGGCTCTGAGCAACGTCATCTGGTTGAAGGTGTCCCTGCTTATTGCAGGGGCAGGGGACTAGATAGCCTTTAAAGTTCCCTTCCAAGCCAGACCATTCTATGATGACACCAAGTTAGATTGGAGTGTTGGGGGTGGGAGGGCTTTTCAGAGGGACCTGGATAGGCTGGATCAATGGGATGAGGCCAATAGAATGAGCTTCAACAAGACCAAGTGCCAAGTCCTGCACTTGGGTCACGACTACCCCACACAGCTCTACAGGCTTGGGGAGGAGTAGCTGAAAAACCTGCCTGGCAGAAAAGGACCTGGGTGTGTTGACTGACAGCTGACTGAACATGATCCAGTGGTGTGCCCAGGTGGCCAAGAAGACCAATGGCATCTTGGCTTGTATCGGGAACAGTGTGGCCACTAGGACTAGCGAAGTGATCATCCCCCTGTACTCGGCACCTTGAGTATTGTGTTCAATTTTGGGTACCGCAGTATACTAAAGGACATTGATTTGATGAAGAGGGTCCAGAGAAGGGAAACAAAGCTGGTGAAGGGTCTTGAGAAGAAGTCTTATGAGGAGCGTCTGAGGGACTTGGGGTTGTTTAGTCTGAAGAAAAGGAGGCTGAGGGGAGACCTTATTGCTCTCTACAACTGCCTGAAAGGAGGTTGTAGAGAGGTTGACGTCGGTCTCTTCTCACAAGTTAAAACTGACAGGACAAGGCGAAATGGTGTCAAGTTGCACCAGGGGAGGTTTAGGTTAGACATTAGGAAAAATCTGTCCACTAGAAGGGTTATCAGAAACTGGAACAGGCTGCCCAGGGAAGTGTTTGAATCTCTGTCCTTGGATGTATTTAAAAGCCATCTAGATAGGGTGCCCAGGGACATGGTTTAGAAGTGGGCCTGGCAGAGTTAGGTAACGGTTGGACTTGATGATCTTAAAGGTTTTTTCCAGCCATAACTTTTCTATGATTCTATGATCTTCTGAGTTACAGTTTGGAAAAGTTTTCTAGGCAAAGACAACAAAGATGTTGCTGCTTGTTCACCAGGGATGAGCTTTCAAGGGTATTTTTCAAATGTTTCACAAATGTTACAGGAATAAAAAGGAAGGAAAAAAAAGAAAAAATGGGGAAATAAAGAGACTTTTTGCGACTTATTTCCCATTTCTGATTTTTTTTTTCAATCTGTGATCTAGAAAGAGTAAAACATAAAAGAATATCTTCCTGATTCTTCAATTTTTTATGCAAACAGAACACTTACTGATGAGGAAGACTTTAAAGAAAATATTTTCATGATTTTTCTGTTTCCAAGTAAATTTAACAGTACAAAAGAGAGTCACTGGAAGGCTGCCATGAGATCCCCTCAAAACCATCTCTTCTCCAAGCTGATAAAGCCCAGCTCCCTCAACCTCTCCTCACAGGGAAGGTGTTCTAGCCCCTTGGCCATCCCACAGCCCTCCACTGAACTCACTCCATCTCGTTGACACTTTACTTGCCTTTACTGGAAGGCCTAAAACTGGAAGCAGTATCTAGATGAGGTCTAATATCTTCTGAAGAGGGCGGTAATCCCTTCCCTTGATGTATTTGCTTTCTTCTAATGGAGTCTGGATCCTTTTGGTCTTCTTTGCTGTCAGGGCATCCTTCTGACTCATGTTCAGTTTGCTGTCTCAGAAGGCTTTTTGAGCAGAGCTGATCCTGAGTGACTCAATCCACAGTCTATGCTGTTGCAAGGTGGATCTGCCTTCTGAGGAGCAGGACTTTGCATTTGTTCTTGTTGAATTTAGTAAGGTTTCTCTTGGCCCATTCCTCCAGTCTGTCTGTGCCTCTTTAGATGGCAGTTCTGCATTTGAATATACCAACTAGTCACCCTGATACAGTGTCATTCACTACCTTGAAAAAAGTAAACTGTTGTCTCCTCTAAGTAATTCATAAAGACATTAAAAAAGATGGACGACAGATTAAACTCTATAGTACTTCCTTTATTATTGGCTTTCAGGTACAGTACTACCAGTACCCAGTACTACCCAGCCTGCAATGTCCCAAATCATACACAACATATCGTGGGAAACAGTATTGAAAGCTTTTCTAACATTGAGGTAAATTATACCTGCTGCTATCCTGTTGTCTACAAACCCTAGAAGGCTACCCTATAAGGCTATTAGGTTGATCAGGCATGATTTATCACCAGTTGTATCTATGTTGACAGTTCCCAGTCTCTTCCTTCTTCATTTTTGCTAAAATGGGATCTAAGAGGACTCACTCCATGTTTTTCCCCAGGACCAACGTGAAGCTGACTGGTCTTCAGCTCTCTCAGTTTTTGTTTAGGCCGTTTTTTAAGATGTGTGTAACATCTGCCTTCCTCCAGTTCTTGGGAACCTCCTCTGATATCCAATATTTTTCCAAGCTAACAGAGAGCAGCCTTGCTAGAACAGTGGACAGTTTTCTAATTGTCATCAGGTGGATCCCGTGGACCTGAGCAACTTGGGTTGTCTCAAACATTCCCTGACTCAATTCTCAGCCACTGTTGGTACTGAACCCATTAACTATTCAGAGAGGCCTGGGAGATCTTGTTGGTGAAGACTGAGGCAGAGAAGGTATTAAATGTCACAGTCTCGTCTTTTTCTGCAGCTCATTCAATTATTTGAAATTTATATGAATATCGTGTTAATTACTATGCTGGACATCAACTCTCTAAAGCTACTAACCCCTTTGATACATAACATGTGCTTCCATTTCTCATGTTTCTGTCCTGTTAGTGATGCCATAGGTTGGGGCTGGCCATCTGCGTATGTAGTCCTGCACTTTGGTTATCTGTAACATCCTGCAATTCCTCATGCTGTTGTCCTGTTAAAGGTTCCACAAATCAGGTTTGGCCATCAGTTGGTGCACCTTAACATGTACACCCCTCTTCTTACAGCACCTGGGCAGGTTTTTTTTGAGGGGAGAGGAGAAGTGCAGAGAAGCAGAGGGTGAAGACGGAGTGAGGATGAGAAAACAGAGGAAAGGGGAGAAAAAAGGCCATTTGTGCATAAGCAGACTACTGGTAAGTATGCAAGTAGAATAAACTGACACACAGACATTGAACCCATTACTGGTTCCCAGGGATCTCCACCTAGCATTGGCTCCAGAAGGACCTAGCATCGGTTCCAGAAGGACATGGCTTTCCTTTAGGTCTTGTGCTGTGTTTGCTTCACGTAGCTGTCCTGGACACCCCAGGCATCTTGCATGGTCCTAGATGCCTCTTTTAGGCCATTACACTCAGTGTCCCAAGCTAAGTTTGTTGTTTTCATTGTTGGGATTTAAATGTGCTCAAGCTTCTATCGTAGCCAATGGGGCTCTATTGAATGGATCCTAAAGAGGGGCCTCGCTGCGCAGCTCTCTCTTTGTGACAAACACATCTGTTATTAGGTTAGCTAAATGGCCGTTTGGGTTCCATTGATTTTACTGACAAAGGTAGGTTCAGTTGCCCTAAAAGTAGGCAGTTAATATCATTTGAAATGGTCAAGGGGGATCCCGCCCCCCAGCACTTAGCTGATTACTAGAAGGATGTGGATCTCTCATAATTCTATCACCATAACTTGTGACCACTTGTAGATGCCTGAGATGCCAAAGTATCTCAAATGTCACCAAGTATTTATGTGTGATAACTTAGACTTGTCCTCCATCTCCATTGATTATATTAGGAACCTAGACAAGGAACTCATATGCTGTGCTATGCTGTGCACTTTGTTCTGTCTGTGCACTTCCCATGTCTTTGTGGAATGCATCGAAGTGAGCTGAATCCCAATCCACTCCTATGGCTCCCAACCAGGACTGATGCCTAGATTGACTCAGCTGAATCAGTACCCTGAATGTGGGCAAAATGAATGGAGATGCCAAGCCATCCTTTTCTGTTTTGGGAATGGAATAGGGCCTTCCGTAGAAAAGTATCTCAATCTGTCTTAGAAATGCACCCTCAGATAGGAAAAATCAGACTGCTGGGCTCTGCCTCTGTCTAACCCCTGCTTAGGGAGGAAATAGAAATCTAGTGGACTTCAGTCTATTTTGAAGAACTTTCCCGAAGTATGACAGGAGCATCTAAATGGAAACTAATAAACCAGCAAACAAATACAATTGTTCTATCTGCTACAGTCCATCTTCTGGAGTACAACATGGGTCTCCCTCACCTGGCTGTGGAGTCCTTTGTTAGCGATGTCAGGAGAGGTTGCCTCCTCCTGCAGCTCCAGACCAGAACCCTCCTGGCTGGCCACTGGAGCCCAGCCATGTTGCCTGGGGACCTGGCATCCCTGCCCATGCCAAGGGGTGCAACTGCCACTTTTCCGTCTGAAGGTTCAGCCACTAACAAAGCTGAGCATGTGTCTCAGAGACACACGCACACACACAAAAAGAACACTGAGACAACCAGTCAGACAGACTGCCACAGACAAGGCAATTCTGTCACCAGCACCCACACACAGAACCCACATCACACCCAAGCACAGATGAAAATGTCCCCTCCTCCTCTGGGGCTGGCAGAGACAGGAGATCATTAGTGCAGGCACACACACAACACTTTCTGGGTTCACAAGCTCACATATATTCACAACCCTGAGCACTGGCACAGCTCCTCTGCTGCCCAACACCCCTGCCTGCGCCTCAGCCCTCTCAGCCACCCCATGGGTGTCCTATATGCCAGATGGTCCAGCTTGATGAACATGGCAGACACACAGCACTCACATACTCATCCAAAGGTAACCCCAGGCCCCTTGGAGCCCAGCCAAGGCTCAAGTCTTGTCTTTCTTATGTTCTAAAGGAAAGCCTCTAATCCTCATCCAGTGCAACAAGGAAGAAGATTTCTACCCATCTTTGTGGTGCTCCCCTGTTAAGTCAAGCAATGCAGAGCTCCTTGGCTTGACCTTTCCCTCTAGGTTTCCCATTCTCAGGGCAGAAATTGCAGTGTTTCCCCTCTGTCTCAATCCAGTATCGGGAAGGCTTCGTTAAAAATAATCCCAAGGACGAGATTAAGACGCTAAAGTCGGTCAAGTATCGTACAACCTTTTACTTAATACTTTTAACAAAGAATAAAGCATGGAGAAAAGGTGAAGGGAAGGCAAAAGGGGGAAAAGAAAAGGGGGTAAAGGAAGAAAATAAGGAAAGAGGGAGAAAGCTCGCTACTAAAACTCTGAGTTCAACAGTTTTTCTGCAGATTCTGTCCGAAGTCTTCAATCATTACATGCTTCATAGAGTCTGAGATCCATGTGGGGGGAAGCACGCAGCAGGGAGGCGAGGAGGAACAAAGAACAAAAGGGAAGAAGAAGAGAAGGCGCGCGCTCCCTTTATATAAGGATCTCGCTCATGCACAGATCAACCAGAAGTGCTGCTCTCCTGCAGGCCTCTTCCTGCTCTTTTCGCGCCCTTGGTCCCTGCGCAGGCACATGAGGTTGTCCGCTTCCAAAACCGTGAAGAAGATGGTCCTCCCAGGAGATGGCGGCACAGCAGCAATGTCAAGACAAAATTGCATCTGGTATTGGTTCTCCACACCCTCTAGCCTTCTCAAGAATTCCCCAGGAGTGGAGGTCCCCACCTGGATTGTTGATCTGGAGGAAGTATTCTGTGTTTAGTTTCAAGATGACCTGGATTCAATAAGAAAAAGGGACAGTCTTCCCCATTTCCTGGCAGTATGAACAGCACAGCATGGGTGTCCAAGGTGCTGTGGTAACTAAACACTTCACCAGGAGTTAAGGCCACAGGAAATATGCATTTGTCACATCCCTGGCCATGTTGGCAGTGTAAACTCACCCTTGAATCCAGGCTCACTTCATTTCTTCATGAACAATTTCAGGCCAGGAACAGAGCCTAGTACTAGTGGCTTCTTCCAGGAGTTAAACAAGAGCACAAGGGAAGCCAGTCTCCTTTGTAGAAGACTCTGTGAAAATTGCACTGATGATCCATAGTTTGGGGACAGCAGCAAACAACTCAGGGGCCAACGAAGAAAGATGATCAGAGAAGCATCAGCTCATCAGGCAATAGTGGGAAAGAGGAAATACTCCTGGCTTCTGCCTGACTCTGTCCTCATTGTAGCCCCTACCCAGTGTCTTGCTTGTTTGTGCTGTTGGTCAGGAAGGGCTTGTCCTATGCGTTACTGTGATGGGAGAAGTGGGAGAAGGAAGTGTGTTGGCATGTCTTAGTAGCACTTTCTCCTCTGATAATGAAGAGAACAGAAGCTGGGACCAAAGAGGTAAAATAAGAGAAGACAAGTGTGTTGAAGAGAAGTCAATCTAATGACTTCTAAGATGGAAGTGAAGAAACGTGCCTAAGACAAATAAAACAAAACCAACAAAACAAACAAAAAAGCTCGAAATGGCGTCTATGACTAAAAGATTGTTGACACTTGTATTCAGACAGCCCGACTCAGAGTTCAGGGGTCCCCCTGTTTCTCTGTGGCGTGCTGAGGGACAGATTCCTGACCTGGGATGGGTAAGACGCAGGAGGACGTGATGGCCTTGTGTCTTCACTGCTTTTCTCATCTCAAAGCACCTGTCATCTTCTCAGCCTCAGAAGATGATAATGAGCTGGGAACCAGGATCCCTTATGTCTGTCATGTGTCCAGGAGGGCAAGTGGTGCAGAGCAGAGGAGGCCAAATGGCAAGAGGGAACTCAGAGGGGCCCGTTTCCCCATGCTGGTTGGGGAACGAAAAGCTGCAAGTCAGGATGGAGTGACCAGACGGAATCTTTTCGCCATAGCTTCTCAAGAAGCCTTCTCCCACACACAGTTGGGACTGCTACCTGCATGGCATAAGCACTTTTTTTCTCAGTAGGGAGTAGCATTTGGGTGCAAATGAGTGATGGCCCAGAGTGAACAGAGAGCCTTGAGCCTACACACTTGGACAGAAAAAAAAAAAAAAAAAATCACCATTATTTCTCTGGCCACAGAGGAACCAATCATGTAATTTCTAAGCCTCTCTTTCCGTCATTCAGAGGATGGAGCTGTGGATTGTTCTAGGCCGCATTGAAAGATTTTTCACTTCATTGGCAGACTATAAATCAAAAGGACTCACTGGGGGCTTTGTTCCTAAAATGTCCTTGTTTCCTTTTACCCTCCACAAGGCCTTCCAACCTAAAAGTGCTATGGGATTTGACAGTTTGACAGAAATGCTTCTCATTAACAGACTTCACTGTCCCAGTATTCTGGAGTTCAGAGGTTTGGAGTACCCGGAGATCCAATTGACAGATGATGGAGACACAATTTGTGTTTTGAGATTGACTGATCTCACAGGTCTCAGGAGAGGTTGCTGCACAGCTCTGTTGTTGACCATGTGCCTTTATGATTTCATCTTAGAGAGCACCTGCAATGCAACAAGGACCGTGTCTCTAGGGGAGCTGAAGAAATATCAAATACTTCAGTTCCCCCTGATTTAGTAGATGGAACACAGAAACAAGAGAAGGACTGCAGAGGTAGGTAAAAAATATCTTGGCTTGACTGGAATTTCTCCCATTGTCATTGAGTTATCCCAAACAAACTGAGTTCAACTGAGTCTGAACAGTTTCTGTTGTTTCTTGAACTCAAATATCACCAAATTTCTGTTAAGGATTTAGTACTCTAGTTTACAAGTCAGCATCAGTTAAGGGCTTAGAACACTAGTTTACAATTCATCAAATCATCGACTGTGAGACAAAGCTAATGTCAAAGTTGTTTTTATTTTTCTCAGATAAAGCATGTTCCCTTCAGAAAAAAAATTATTAAGGTAATTTTATTCTAATTTATTGTAAGAAATTACAGCCATGCCTGAGAACTTGTGATATGCTATGTTATGTTAAAATGCTTTTTCTGATTGGTTGATGGGCAGTGTTGTCATTTGTAGCGATTTTTTTTTTCAGTATGAAAAATGTTTTATATTTACTTCAGTTTAAGAGAAAAAGAAAACATGCTGCATGTTAAAATTTGATAGGATGTTTTAGGGTTGGCCATCTGCATTCTCAAGGCAGAACTTTGGGGGAAGCTAAAAAGAAAATTTACAACTGACATGCATTAGAGACATGATGTGAATTAGAGACATGACATAAATTCCTTACCTGTCTCTGTCCTGGTTCCGGCAGGGATGGGGTTAATCTCCCCAGGAGCCGGCAGGGGGCAGGTATTCCATACCACGTGACCCATGCCCGAGCTATAAGAAGAGCTAGCCGGGGCAAGGAGAGGAGTCGCCACTCGGGGGTGGGCTGCGGCGGTGCGGGTCCGGTCGGTGCGCTTCGCGGCGGTACTGTAATCGCGTTTTTGTCTTTTCCTTTTGCTGTTCTGTTAAATTGCACTCTTTTAACCCACGAGTTTGGCCCTGTCATTTTCTTTTTCCACGACTGTGGAAGTTGTGCGAGCGGCTGCGTGGTTCTTTGTTGCTGGCTGAGGCCAAACCACGACAGTCTCTAATGCATGTCAGTTGTAAAAACATGAAACACATGAATGCAGAATCCAGAGATTCTTTTGAAAATGCCTACTAACAGCAGCCCATATTTTTATTAGAAATATAACCTACAAGTGAAGGAGTGCTCACTTGAAAAGAAATTACCAGGAGGAGTAGAGGCAGACACACATGTGCCAAAGGGCAGAACAGAAGGTCTGCAAAAAAATTTGGAAAAGTAAAGGTAGAGGGGTCAAATAGAGGCAATGAGAATGAGGAAGGGATGATTCTCACAACATTCAACTTGGGGACTTACACTGGGTTCCTGAGCTCTGTGGCCTCCCTCTATAAACAATGAAGAAAAATGGAGTAGACAGTCACCAGAGAGGCTAAATCAGAAGTGCTAAACCAGAAGCCTACCTGCACAGTAGTCTGAATCATGCTTTGGATGTACCTTACCTGTATAGAGGCTCACGTAAGAGTGGGATCCATCTTACCAAATTGGATCAAGTGAAAGGCAAGAATTCAACATTTTTGTTGCAGACATGGACAGTGGGGTCGAGTGCACCCTCATCAAGTTTGCCAATGATACCAAACTGTTTGGTGAGGTAGACACGCTGGAGGGGAGGGATGCCATCGAGAAGGATCTGGACAGGCTGGAGAGGTGGGCCCAAGCCAAACTCATGCAGTTCAATAAGGCCAAGTGCAAGGTCCTACATCTGGGTCGGAGCAATCCCAAGCACAAATACAGGCTCAGCGGGGAATGGTTGGAGAGCAGCCCTGACGAGAAGGGCCAGCGGGTCAAGGGATGTGATTCTGCCCCTCTACTCCACTCTCATGAGACCCCACTTGGAGTACTGCGTCCATCTCTGGAGTCCCCAACATAATAAATACATGGACCTGCTGGAGCGTGTCCAGAGGAGAGCCACAAGGCTGATCCGAGGGCTGGAGCACCTCTCCTGTGAGGAGAGGCTGAGAGAGTTGGGGCTGTTCAGCCTGGAGAAGAGAAGGCTCCGGGGAGAACTTCCAGTACATAAAGGGGGCCTACAGGAGAGCTGGGGAAGGACTTTTTACTGGGGCATGTATGACAGGACAAGGGGGAATGGCTTTAAACTGGAAGAGGGCAGGTTTAGATTAAACATTAGGAAGAAGTTTTTTACTTTGAGGGTTGTAAGGCACTGGAACAGGTTGCCCAGAGAGGTTGTTGAGGCCCCATCCCTGGAGGTGTTCAAGGCCAGGCTGGACGTGGCCCTGGGCAACCTGGTCTGATGGGAGGTGTCCCTGCCCATGGCATGGGGGTTGGAACTCGATGATCTTTAAGGTCCTTTCCAACTTAAACCATTCTATGATTCTATGAATTCTGTCTCAGAAATTCATTGAGGTTTCCTTTATGGTCAGTGGAAAGAAGAATGTGCATTTGAATGGCTCCTGAAGGACACCTTGTCTACCTAATTTTGGGTGCCAAAGATAAAGGGTTAGCTTTTCCTTTCTAAAGGCCTTACCTGTCTTTACTGCCTTCCCAAAGACTTTATTCACTTCTTCTAGAGGTCTTGCTTCCCTGAGTAAACCAGGTCCCACCTTAAAGTACTGGTTGTACCATACTCTGCTGTACTGTAAAGTATATGACTCGGCGCTATTAATAACTGTCTGTAATAATTCTACTTCTGATAATGCACATACACAGAATCACACAACCATTGTATTTGTGCTTTCTTTTCAACACACATATTCCAGGAGACACCTGATACAACTGATTTCACCTCATTTTAGATGCTGATAGACATCTATACCTGAACTGACTATTGAGACGCCTGTGACAGTTGATGGAGAGAAATACATTCTTCTAATGGGCAACCTCTCAGGTGCATTTTAGGCTTTTACCTCAGAACAAGGCAAATTTGTCCTCTGGAAGTGCCTATTGCCACCACTGGAGACTGATTTTCTCCTTAATTTACCTCTGTGTAAATCAGTTGAGGCAAACTCTAATCCTAAACAAACTTTTAAAAAACTACACATTCTTTGGGCCATTTTCTCTTTCAAGTCAGGAGGTTGGTATGAAGTCTCTCTTTTCTCTCTTGTGGATAGACTAATGTAAAGGCTTGTAGGCATGATCACGATGAAGTGCCCTGAGAGGTTATAGCATCTTTCTTGAGACATTTTATTTTGTCATGACTGGTATTGGTTTACCCTGAATTCTGTGCCTGGGAGTTAGGAGGTGTCTAAACACAGTTACTCGGTTTCATTGTGCAAATCTATGAGGTTCTCGGCAGACTTCCAAGTGAATAGAGTAAGACTTCTCTCAATCCTAATGAAAATCTGCAAACCCTGTGCAATGGACTTGGATAACTAAGACATACAAAACCCAGGATAACAAACCTATGTATAAGCATACATAACATACCTAAGTATAAGCACACCTAAATGTCCACGTATACACAGAGATCTGAACTTGTCGCCCAATGCTTCCTAAGCTTTCAATGAAGAGAGCACACCATGACAGGTCATCTCTTTCATTTAAAGTAGCTATTGTATGTGTCCAAGCTCCAATGCAAGATGACTGAGAGTAGAATGAAACTATTAATTTAAACTAAAATCCTCCAGAGGTCAACTATTGTTCTAACAGAACATACACATAACATAGACATCATACCAGGTTAATATTAAATAGGTGGGAGGGTGGGGAACCAGACTTATTGGCTTCTGGACAGTTTGAGTGGGATTTGTCCTCATTGTTTATCAAGACATCTAAGATTTCAGTGTGTGAAACAGAAATCTCAGAAATGATTGAGAAGCCTAAACACAGCTCTATAGATTTAGATATCATGGGCTATCCAGCATATCCACACAAGGTTCACAAATGAGACACAAGATCCACAGGAGTGCACCCTGTCTTCTCAGCATGGCCGATGGTGGCCGGGGTGCCCATCGTCAGTCTTCTCAAAGAGCAGTAAGATGCCTTGCTTTAGCACTGGAATTGACTCTCTGAATTTCATGCAAGCTACTGCTAACAACAGAGAGCTATTTGGCTTTACTTAAGAAATGTACCATACTGTTTCATTGTTGTCACTGTGTCTTTAGTGTTCCAAGATGAAATCCTCTGAAGAAGGGACCACTGGAAATAAAACTTCTGTGATTGTGTTTGTTATCCTGGGTTTTTCTCATCATCCAGATATGAAAGTCATCTTCTTCATCCTATTTCTATGTATTTACATCATCACGGTGCTGGGAAACCTAATTGTGCTTCTTGTAACTAACATGGACCCTGTCCTCCACACTCCCATGTACTTCTTCCTCAAGAACTTGTGATTTCTGGACATCTGCTACACCTCTGTGACCCTGCCCAGAGTGCTAGTCAATCTTCTTTCAAGTGATACACCCATCTCTTTTGCAGGTTGTGCTGCACAGATGTATTTTTTTCTGTTCTTTGGGGAAACTGAGTGCTGCCTATTAGCTGCTATGGCATATGACCGCTACCTAGCCATATGCAGCCCTCTGCGTTACATGGATATCATGAATAAGAAGGTATGCATGCAGCTGGCTGCTTCCTCATGGGTATGTGGCAACCTTGCGGCCCTTGGACAACACTACATTTATCTTCTCTTTGCCCTTCTGTGGCTCTAATGTGATCAACCATTTCTTCTGTGAGATCCAGCCAGTGCTGATGCTGGTGTGTGGAGACACTTACTGGAATGAGCTACAGATCATTCTGGCTGCTGTCTTTGTCATCCTGATGCCTTTTCTGCTCATTTTGGTGTCTTACAGCCTCATCATTTACTCCATCCTCAAAATCAGGTCTGCCAAAGGAAGGTATAAAGCATTCTTCACTTGCTTCTCACATCTCACTGTAGTGACAGTATTCTATGGGACAGCTGTGTTCATCTATACACGTCCCAAATCCAGCTTTTCCCTGGATGTGGACAAGGTGCTCTCTCTGTTCTATTCTGTGGTGACCCCTGTATTGAACCTCGTTATCTACAGCTTTAGGAACAGGGAGATGAAAGGGGCTCTCTTTAAAATGAGAATTAAGCCATTTCACCCCAACTGCTAGGTCAATTCCCCTCAGCTGAAAAACCATCCACAAATATCTCACTTCAGATGAAGCACCGGCACATTGCCAGAGAGATATAGGAAAGACCAGTGACAGGACTGTAGGATAGGAAGGTATTCAGCTCACCTGAGTTAAAAAAATAATTAAGGGTCTAAGCAGGAGTATCTGATGACATTTGAAGTGTATAGTATCTAGCCGCCATTATAGAACATGTGCATCTCCATTGAATTATAATTGCTGGTACTACAGGAAGATCTTGGATACAGTAGGATGTCTCATGTAATCCCAGGTACATATCTCTGGGCATAAGAGTTACTCCCCAGATGTCTATGACATGCTATAGGGAAGAAATGCTATCCAGAGGAACCTTGATAGGCTTGAGAAGTGGTCCCATGTGAACATCATGAAGTTCAACTAGGACAATTGCAAGGTCGTGCACCTGGATCAGGGCAACCCCCCAATATCAGTACAGACTAGGGTGTTAATTGAAAGTAGCCCTGCAGAGAATGACTTGGAGGTATTGTCGGATGAAAAACTGAATATGAGCCAGTGATATGCATTTGCAGTCCAGAAAGCCAACTATACGCTGGGCTGCATCAAAAGAAGCGTGGCCAGCAGGTCAAGGGATGTGATCCTGCCCCTCTAGTCCACTTTCATGAGACCTTACCTGGAATGCTTCATGCGGTTCTGGGGCTCCTGGTTTAACAAAGATGCGGACATGTTTGAGCAGGTCCAGAGAAGTGCCACAAAAATGACCAAAGAACTGGAATACCTCTGCTATGAAGAAAGGCTGAGAGAATTAGGGTTATTCAACTTGGAGAAGAGAAGGCACTGGGGAGACCTTATTGCAACCTTTTAGTACTTAAAGGGGGCTTGTAAGAAAGACAGAGGAAGACTTTTTATCAAGGCCTGTAGGGGCATTGATTTTAAAGGGACAGAGAGTAGTTTTAGATTGGACATATAGAGGAAATATTTCATGATGAGGGTGATGAGACACTGGAAGAGGTTGCCCAAATAAATTTTGAATGCCCCATCACTGGAAGTGTTCAAAGTCAGGTTGGATGGGGCTTTAAGCAAAATGATCTAGTGAAAGATGTCCCTGCCTATTGGAGGGGGATAGAACTAGATAATCTTTGAAGGTCCCTTCTAACCCAAACCATGCTATGATTCTATGAGACAAGTTAATCTGACTGGCTCAATTCAGTTTTGTGTATTCAGAGACATCTGCTACCACCTGAAATTCCCTGGGACGTTCCAGCCATCCACATAGGCTTGGAGATATGACACAAGACATACAGAAGACATGTTGCTCTCTGAAGAAGTGGTTGGGGAGCAGGCCGGATGGCAGGGGACATCTCCGATAGCATAGACACCTGCTACTAGGTACATGGGTTTGGGCCATGGTCAGTGGAGTCTATGGTGTGATACGTGTGACCCAATGCATGTGTCTCCTTTATAAGCAAAGGAATCAGTCTCTGGAATCCAGTGACTCACTGTCTATCTACTCTTAGACAGACATGTAGTGTCATTTGAAATGCCATAAGGTTTTGGCACTGTCTATAATTTAGGAGCTCATGGATATGCCCTAGTGCCATCTATGGGCTATCATAGATGTCTGTATCATCTCTGGCAGACCCATGAGAAAGTCCTGGGCATCTCTTGGCATCTCAAATAGCACTAAACATGCATGTTCAAGTAAATGAATCAAGCTCCAAATCTCTGACCCTAACAGGAGCTTAGACACCTAACTTACTTGGATACACCTATATAAATGTGATTGGGAAAAGTATCAAATCTCACCTTTGCATTGTGGAGACTTAAATGCAGATGAAATGAACTTCACCCATGTGATAAAGAGACTAAACCCATCTTCAGCCCATCCTCTAAAGTTGCAAGACAACATTTCATACCATCAGGCCCTACCTCACAAATCTCACTTTCTGGTAAGAGTTCCTCTGTCAACATGGTTGTTTTTCAAAAATGTTAAGTGCTGTGTGATATAACAATAGACTGCATTGATCTCCACCAAAATTTTTATTGAGATATCTACCATGTCTTATGTTTCCATAACATTTTAAAGACTGTTTTAAGGGACAAAGAAATTGAAAGAGGAAAGAAAACATTTTCTTCCTATTTTATACGGCTAAAAATTTTTATTACAGACGTCAACAGAATTGTTTCAGAGTTCATAACCAATTATAAAAACATGCATCTGAATTATGGCTTATTTACATTTTCCGTGTGCTCTTAAGTCTTATATTAATAATCTTGATGATTTAAAGTAGTTTTAATTGTCCAAATTTTGGTGGGTTTGTTGTTTTTTTTTCCAAATAACTTTCTTGAATTATTGCCAGTGAAAAGTGTGAGAAACAAAAGCTTTTTTGGCTAACTTCCTGTTTCAAAAACCTGTTTGGCTGACTTCCTTTGAATATTGTATATTTCCACATTTCTTCCTCTCTATGATTTTGCTGTACCTATTTGAGAAACATTTCAGATTTTTAAGATAAAAGATACTTAAATAGAGGATCTTTTGTCTTAATAAAAGTATAAAAATTCTTCAAAACATGGTACTACTTCAATCTATAGATTTCATTCATTACATATATGTAATATATAATGTATAAAAATGAAAATACAGTATGTCAACTTGTAAATTTTCAATAATTAATTTCAGTCTTCATTTTTGAAGGTAATTACTTGCAGAGGATCTAAATCTTTTCACATGTGTTTTCTGCAATGATTTCCGTAAGGATTTGTGTAGAGACACACATGTTTGCAGGCACACTTCTGTGCATATACGTGTGAACATGTATATGCCTCTGTATCACTCTTGCCTGCAATCAGGTGCTCCTGGCACAGCCCATGCTCAGCAGTTCCCAGAGACAAACCACGGGCCGACAGGATGCTCTCAGAGGGGAAAAAAAAGGCCTCCCTGGAGGGCCAAACCCATTTCGCTCTAACTTGTATTTACACAGTTTCAGCACAGGAGGGGTTTTTAAGCATTCAACTGGAAAAACAAACATGCAGGTAGGTGCAGAGCAGGTACGATTCCTGGAATGCACACCGACTTTGCACCATCCCCAGGGCTAAAGAGTTCAGCCTGGAAAATGAGCAGAACATCACAATGAAAGAGAAACTCTTTAGAAACTAATTTCCCAGATTGTTTTAGTTGGTTTGGTTTGGTTTTGTGGGGTAGGGGGAGAAGAGGAAGGAAGATGTTTTCTGCTTCAGGTATCATCTGCCAGGTTCACACAGGTACAGCTCTGCCTAGCTCTGCTGTGCTGTCCACATGTGTTGAGTCCATCTTTAGATGTAGTGTCTCATTTCCAGAGTCTGTGTTGTACCTGGCAGCCCCCAAAAGAAGTATGCAAACACCTCCCCAAGAGGGCAGAGACATTAGCAAGGCTCCTTCCAGCTGAGGCCGTGATATACTCTTGTGTGCCTGAAGAGACATCACAGGAACATAGACTTTGCAAGTAGTCCAGGGAAGGCAGGAGCAAATTGCTTTCCAGGGCACATCTTCTGTGACTGCCTCCTGGGCAATACTTCCTTTTCCAGGGAACTCCCAGTGCAACAAACCCAGGGAATGCCAGCCCTTACTCCCCTGAGCTTAGTCCTTTCTGTGCAAACACAGTTCTCTGTTGATGCGGAAGCACGGACAGATACACCACGACCAATATGATCAGGGTAAATGCCACTTTATTGCACAGATAGCTCAGCTAATATAGACAATTTTCTCCTGCGCCACGCAACACTCAAGCAATAATTGGTTACATGCATAGTTCAAACAAGCATCTCTACTATATGATTGGCTAGCCCCAGCTGTTCAGTCGCCTAGTTATCTACTTCTATGTTTTAATTAAAATCCTGCTTATCGGTACATTCAGCAACAGTTCTTTCCTCCCTCAACATAACTCAGACGTTCACAAAACACAATATGACCTTCGATATTCCTTGAAGCTTACACTGTCGTCAACAAGTTCTCAGTGCTTGGGGTGCTCACAGGGTGACCATTGATCTCTAAAAATTCTCCCACAGTTCTCCACGTCATCCTACCCTCAATGCATGACGCTTGGCGTTGCCATGCCTTCTGCAAGTCTGCAAACACATCGCGTAGCCAAGCTGTCTCCTGAACAAGGAACTGAACCCTGAATGTTCACACGTAGGAGATGATACTTTCCCAGTTAAGTGGCTTGGGCACTGCGGTGCACATCTGAACCACGTGCAGAAGACAGCAGTAAAGACTGCAGCATTGCAGCCCTTTAGGGGAAGACGTACAGCTGGAGGTTATCTGCCATGATAAGGAATGAATGCGGCCTTCAGTACATTGAAAGGAAACGCAATGCGAGAGAGATACTCCGTTTATTGCCCAGAAGGGCAATCTACCCAGAAGGGACTTGTCAAAACCCAGATGGAAGCAAAACACACACACGGTAGCAAGTTGTGTACTATTTCCTGACCTCTCTCACACCCACAGCCCTTTTTGCACACATGCTGAAGTACAGGAGAAAATAGGATCCCCTACTGCATAGTGACCCAGCCAAGACATTGGCAGTTGTCA
>NW_009649211.1:7542-7927 GCF_000708025.1 Charadrius vociferus | reverse complement strand
GTCTCCACTTGGACTTCGAGCCGTTGATCATAACACTTTGCGTGCGACCGTCCAGCCAGTTCTTTATCCACCGAGTGGTCCATTTGTTGAATCCATGTCTCTCCATTTTAGAGACCAGTATATCGTGTGGGACGGTGTCAAACGCTTTGCACAAGTCCAGGTAGATGACATCCGTTGATCTTCCCTTGTCCACTGCCGCTGTAACCCCCTCGTAGAAGGCCACCATATTTGTCAGGCATGACTTGTCCTTGGTGAAGCCGTGCTTGCTGCTACCAATCACCTCCTTATTTTCCATGTGCCTTACCAGAGTTTCCAGGAGGATCTGCTCCATGATCTTGCTGGGCACAGAGGTGAGACTGACTGGCCTGTAGTTCCCCGGGTCTTC
>NW_009649211.1:0-7379 GCF_000708025.1 Charadrius vociferus | reverse complement strand
GGCCGGCCGCAACTTCCCAAATATGATGGCTAGTGGCTTAGCAACTTCTGCCAGTTCCCTCAGGACCCACGGATGTATCTCATCAGGTCCCATCGATTTGTACACCGTCAGGTTCCTCAGGTGGTCTCGTACTTGACCTTCACCTACAGTGGGCGGTTCTTCATTTTCCCAATCCTCTCCTTTGCATTCTGTGTCATGGGCAGTGTGGCTGCAGTCCTTGCCAGTGAAGACTGAGGCAAAAAAGTCATTGAGTACCTCAGCTCTGTCTCTGTCCCAGGTGACCAGCTCTTCCGTTTCCTTCCAGAGAGGGCCCACATCTTCCCTAGTCTTTCTTTTCTTGCTGAAATAGTTATAGAAGGATTTTTTTGTTTGTCTTGATGTCCCTGGCCAGAATTAATCCAATCTGGGCTTTAGCTTGCCTAACCTGATCCCTGGCTGCTCGAACAATTCCTCTGTATTCCTCCCAGGCTACCCGCCCCTGTTTCCACCCCCTATAGGCCTCCTTTTTCCTTTTGAGCATGTCCAGGAGCTCCTTGTTCATCCACGCAGGCCTCCTCGCTTTTCTGCCTGTCTTCTTCTTTGTAGGGATGCATCATTCCTGAGCTTGGAGGAGGTGATCCTTGAATATTAACCAACTTTCTTGGACCCTTCTTCCCTCCGGGGCTTCATCCCATGGCACCATACCAAGCAGCTTCTTCAAGAGGCCAAAGTCAGCTCTCCCAAAGTCCAGGGTGGTCAGCCTGCTGCGCACCTTCCTCGCTGCCTCGAGGATCTCGAGCTCAACCATTTCCTGGTCACTACAGCCCAGGCTACCCTTGAGCTTGACACTGCCTACCAGCCCCTCCTTGTTGGTAAGGACAAGGTCCAGCATAGCTCCTCTCCTTGTTGGCAGCTCCTCTCATTGTTAGCTCCTCTCCCTGCTTCTATGCAACCAGGAGATGGTGGGGCTCCCCCTGTGCTGCACCTATTTACTCAGCCTTGGAATTCTGGTGATTTAGCTACATGGGGTAGTAAAATGCCAAGACTGAGGGAGGATGCTGAAAAATGTGGTCAATTGTTTTCTAATATATGCACTGGGTATAACCCAAGTTGGGAAGACACTCAAATACTTTTAAGAGAGTTGTTTCGGCCAGATGAACATGAAAAGGTAATTAATAAAGATGCAGAATTAGCACAACAAGCAGTAGTAGGAAGAAACCCCTGGCCAGCAAATAATCCAAATTGGGACTATAATAATGCAGGGGACAGAATCACCTGCCAAACTGCACTCCAAAATTTAGTAGAAGCAATCAGAGCATGCAAAGAAATGGGAGTAAATTGAGCTAAGGTACTGGAGTGCAGACAATAGCCAGATGAACACCTTAGTGATTTTTGGATGCAACTCTGACAAGCCTTGTTGAAATATGGGGTAATGAACATGGAAACTTTTAATGAAATGCTCACAATTAGCATTTTTGTGGATCAGGCAGCCCCCAATATATGGAAATACTTTAAGGAACATACGCCTGGGTGGCAGGGAGAAAATTTGCAAAAGATATTGAGCGCTGTTGTGTTTGTGTATGATGGATGCGAGGAAAGGCAAAAAATTGAGTAAGTTACAGAGAGGAAAAAAATGAAGGAACAGGAGGCAAATTTACTGGCTGCAGCATTAGCAAGGAATTTGCAAATGAGAGATAGGATCTGGAGGGGAAGATCAGATTCGTGGTCTCAGTTAAGACCGGGAAAAAGGGAAAGATGGAAAGAGAAACAGGAAGGAAGGCTGAAAGGGAGTGCTATTTTTGTGGGAATTTAGGACACTTACAGTGGGAATGCCCATACCAGCTGCGGGACAGGACACCAGGAAGAGACTATCACCGGAGGGAACTGCCTCGGGAAGTCTTGCAATCGCAATGGCTAGCGGAATGGGACTCTATGAATCTGGAGGGGGGGCTAGAAAAATTAGAAATTTTCAATAAATGGGTAACCCAATTGGACCAGCGGGGATGTACTATAGGTAAAGTTGAAGGCTGTGAAGTTGAATTCTTGGTAGACACAGGAGCTACGTTATCCTTTTTGAATTTTACCCTGAGAGGATCTAGGAGCACAGATAACATTATAATACATGGAGTCACAGGACAGAAAGAGGGGAATTTAATTAAACCCCTATTAGTAACTATAAGTAACAAGAGTATAGGGGGCAATTTGTATTAGCGGAGGACTCCTCAGTGTGCCTGTTAGGGAGAGTTCTTTTGCAGTCTCTGGATGCAGAATTACACTTGTCACCTGAAGGAATAGATTTAATAATCATGGGAGTGGCTGTGGTCACTGGGAGCCCAAATAATGAGCTAAAAAAACCGTAAATGCTGTAATCTGTACTAACAAAGCTGTGGAGTAAAACTAGCATAAATGTAGGATTGCAAGTTTTGATTCGACTTGTAAATATAGAAACAAAGGGAGGAAGCCCTTCTCCAGCTGTGAAACAGTATCCTGTTCCCCAAGAGGCTGAAAAAAGCAAACAGACCAGTATTTAGCCCAAGGATTTTTAAAAGTATGTGTCACCATATGATGCTACTGTACTCCCTGTAAAAAAGAATCGTTTGGATGAAGATGGGGACCCGGAATACCATTTTGTACAAGATCTATGGGTAATTAATCAGCATGTAGTGGCTCCTCGTCCAGTTGTGCCCGATCCTTCTACTATGCTTTTACAAATGCCACATTGGGCAAAATATTTTACGGTGATTGATTTAGCCGCTATCTTCTTTAGTATTCCTTTAGATTAAGACAGTCAGCTTTTATTTGCCTTTATGTGGAAAGAACAACAATTAACCTGGATGCTTCTCCTGCAAGGGTTTGCAGGATTTCCTACAATTTTTCTTGAATACTGAGAAATGATTTGAAAGATGTAGAACTACCGAGTGAATCAGCTCACGAAGAAACAGTTGTGAAGGTTCCTTGGAACTGTGGGATTTTGTCAGCCATGGATTCCTGGATTAGGAGAATTAATAAAACCTCTGACAGAAGCAACAAGAAATCAGGAGGTAGAACCTATTGCGTGGGGTCTGGAAAGAGACCAAGCCTCGGCATCAGCTCCTGCTCTTGGGCTCCCGGATTATGCAAAGCCCATCAATTTATATGTGCATGAACAAAAAGGAATAGCCAGTGGAGTGATAACACAGAAATTAGGACCCCACCAGAGACCGGTTATATACTACTCTGTGCAACTAGATCCAGTTGCAGCAGGAGCACCAGCCTGCCTTAAACCAGTGGCAGCAGCAGCCACAATACTAGAAAAAAATCGCCCCCTGATACTGGGCCACCCCATAACAGTTCACGTCCCACACAAAGTGGAAATACTGTCAAAACAGTATGCAACCCAAGCCCTATCACCACAACGAGCACACAGATACAAATTGATCCTTCTAATGGCAGATAATGTAATTTTGAAAAGATATAATACTTTGAATCCAGCAAGCTTAATACCCTTGCCTGACAATGGGGAAAAAACATCACCAGTGTGAGCAGGTGATAAATGTTTCGAGTACACCGCGAGCAGATTTAACTGATATTCCTTTGCAGAAGCCCGACCTAACTCCATTTGTAGATGGCTCATCCTACTACCTCCATGGACAACGTCGGACTGGATATGCTGTGGCCAGCCAAGGGCTGAACCTCTCCTAGTGACAATGAGCGCACAAGGAGCGGAGCTGGTAGCTTTAACGCGTGCAGCACGTCTGGGAAAAGGTAAACAAATTAATATTTATACAGATTCTCAATATGCCTTTGGGATATGTCACGCAACTGGGATGTTACGGAAAGAACGAGGATTTATCACATCATCAGGAAAAGTATCTAATGGAGGAGAAATCTATGACTTGCTGGAATCAGTCCAGCTACCTACAGAAATTGCTATAATACACTGCCCAGCCCATACCAAGAACACCACAGAAATTAGTAAGGGGAATGACTTAGCTGAAGCAGCTGCGAAGGCTGCAGCCCGACAACCTCTGGGAGAATGCCTGGTTACAATTCCAGCAATTGAACAAGGCGAATGGCCTAATTTAACAGACCATGTAAAAAACCATGTATGAAAAAGACTCTTTAGCAGAAGATAAGGAACAACGGAAAAAATGAGAAGCAAGCCAAGATGACAACAGAATATGGACAATTGGAGGAAAAACAATACTACCAAAGAAATATGTAATTACTGCGGCAAGGTGGTTTCATGATAAAACCCATGAGGGAGTGGAGGCGATAGCTAATCAGGTAGAGAAAGTATGGACATCACCAGGTATTTATGCTGCTTCGAAAAGAATGATCAGTAGCTGCCTGACTTGTCAAAAGTTCTCAAGTACCAGGCCGAGCTCAGAGCTGGGGGGGCCACCATGGACCTACTTCCCTTTTCAACGATTACAAGTGGATTATGCAGATCTGCCCCCTGCTTATGGATACAAACATCTGCTTGTAATAGTAGATCAACTGTCAGGCTGGGTGGAAGCCTTTCCAACTAAAAAAAGCTGACAGAGGGGGAGTAGTAAAAGCTTTATTGAAAGAAATTATACCAAGATATGGGGTTCCAGAATCAATTGAGTCAGATAGGGGTGGCTCATTTTACAGGAAATATAATCAATCAACTGTACAAATCACTAGGAAAAGAAAGAAACCTGCATACCCCCTATCACCCACAGTCTTTGGGACACGCAGAAAGGATGAATAGAACATTAAAAGAAAGAACAGCAAAAGTATGTGCACACACTGGCTTAAAACGGCCAGAAGCATTAAACTTAGTCCTATGGGGTGTTCAAAATAGTCCACAACAACCCATAGGACTAACACCAGCAGAGATTATTTTGGGAGGCACCTAGCTATACCAGGAATTTACATTCCAGCTAAGACCTGCCTATTGGACAGAGATGAACGGTTGACCCAGTGCATTTTATATATGCAAAAATTATTTGAAGACAAAAGAAAATATACCCAGTGGTAACAGCCCATGTCCCAATAACCTCGTCAGCCACAACAATGCCCGTTGTCGCCCCCATGCTTCCTCCACTCAGCCAGGCCCTCCGGGGCACCCATTGGGCCGCCAGATCCCTGCCGACTGATCCTGTGTCTCGATTGGCTGTCTCGTCTGTTGTTTTCACTTGTCCCCGCCCCCCTGGCAGGTCTGCCCTCGTTGACCTGGTGCTTACCGGGGCTCAGGGAGTTTGCGTGCCCTCAGGGCGCAGAGGGATCTGATGTGGGCCTGTGCACAGTATTGGACCCGGAGATTATGTATATGTTAGATCTCTTTCAGATTCACCTTTAGAAACGAAGTGGGAAGGCCCATTCCAAGTATTGCTGACCTCTCGTACGGCAGTCAAGATTAAAGAACAAACATCATGAATACATCACACTAGAGTGAAGAAGGCCTCTAAACCACGATGGGAATCAGCATCTACGGGACTGCTGAAACTCTGAATTCGGCGAAAAGATGGACAATATTAGTTGTTGGTATTTCAAGGTTTTGTTTAAATGTAGGAGAAGCATGGGAGCAAAATTTGTTTATACGCTTAACCACAAACGTCTCTCGAGACGCTAATTTGTCAGATTGTTGGGTGTGTACAAGCCTTCCCCAGGAGAACTTAGGGCTACCCATGGTAGGAGCAGTATCTGAACTTTGGAAAAAGCTTACCTTGTGGCTATCCAATCTTATATGGCTTAAGCAGCTCTTTATTGCATGTATTACGCTTATTGTGTTAGGAATATTGATTTGTTGCATGTTGTAATGTTTCATGAGCATGTGTAAACAAACCAGAAGTACCTATGAAGATTGGAAGAAACATAAATTATGGCAGAACATTGAAAGTGGTAAATATTTTGCCAAAACCCTTAAAGGGAATGGCATCATATAGCAAAAGAATTTGCAAAGGTAAAAGAAAAGGGGGGGCTTGATGTGGGAAATAACATCCAGTTAGACATTGCAACATACCAAATAGCTTAGCAAGATACCGAAACCCTGTTACAAGTGAGAATCATATAAATAAGAGGCTCCTGAATGATGACGCTAGAGCAGCCCAACCTTAGAAGTAGCAGTCGAGCGGAGCCATAAAGATATCAGCCCCTTCCCGGCTCGCCCTTCCGCACGAACTGCCGTGTCACGCCCTGACTGACGCACCACGCCCTGTTTGCCCGCTTTAGTCGCTGTGCTCCCTAGTTCTGTCTCTTATGGAAGTGGGGGAGCTGCCGTTGCTATTGGTCCCGCCCCATCACATCAGCTGCTGTGTACCAAGTTGGAGGGGCAGAAGCAGATGAGCTTAAAGCAAGGAGGAGTAACTGTGAGGAGTAACTATCTCGTTAGAACTGGTCTCGCGGCTTGTAACTCAGCCAGATCAGCATTTTTTAGCTAAAGGTTGAAAGTACACTGTGAGGAAGACTGTGAGCCTTCCTCCAGAAGACCCCGGCCCACAACCACCAGATGGCAAAGCACATGTGGCAAAAGGAGGAGACTTATGATAATGAGTTTCCGGAAATAATTATCATAGCTGTGCCTATCCCCAGCATACACTAATGAATATGTGTGCTGTTGCATCATAAATGAACACTTGCTTTACGATACGGTGTGCAAGTTTGTAGGAGCAATCCCCCTTGCACCCAGCGCTGCAATAAATATACCTGCTTTATAACTCTCTGTGAGTTGTAGAGTTTGTTTCCACACGTCACAGATCAGACCCTGGCCTCTTCTCACAGAGGCCACCCCTGCAGGCCACACCTGGAGCACCGTGGCCAGTTCTGGTCCCCACAGTTCAAAAACAGACGCAGACAGACTGGAGGTCCAGTCTGGGACTTTCCCAGTGCCTGCCGGTGACGTGGTCATCATCCTGGGAGCTCGATATTGGTTTTGTATATATTGTATATATATTTCATTACTTTCTTATTGAGATTATTATCTTTTCTTTTTATTATTAATATTTCATTAAAGTAGTTTTAGTTTTCTTTGCAACCCATAAGTCTCTCTCCCTTATTTTCTCTCTCTTCTGAGAAGGGAGAGAGGTTAAAAGAGAGCATCTGTCATTCATTTAGTGGCCAGCCCAGCCTAAACCACGACACGGTCACACCAGGTTTCCCCTAGCAATGGCCCCAGAGCTCTGAGGGCGGTAGTCAAGGCCATGGGGGCCTGGGTTGTGTTCTCCTCAGTCCTGCCGGTGAGGGGAAAGGGTGGGAGGAGGAGGGCACTGATAATGCGGCTCTATAACTGGCTGCAGGGCTGGTGCTGGTGACAGGGTTTTGGGTTCTGTGACCATGGAACTCTGTGCATCAGCAGCTGCTGACAGTACACATCGAAATTCTCCATTCTCCTGCATCACCTACCACATATGCCCTGGTCCTTTGGCAAAAGCAACCCCACAAGTGGGTCTGCC
>NW_009649210.1:0-2671 GCF_000708025.1 Charadrius vociferus | reverse complement strand
GATATGGCCACCAGCAGGAAACACTCCGTAGATGCCAAAGGGGCAGGAAATAGCACTAAAATTGCCGTGAGGAGAGATTGTGGCTGCGCAAGGACACTGCTGCTTGCCCCCACCCTGCACACTCACACAGTTAAACACTACAATCGTGTTTTGTCTTGGGAAAACAAGTCATAGAATCATAGAATGGAGTTACAATCGTGTTTTGTCTTGGGAAAACAAGTCATAGAATCATAGAATGGAGTCGTCTCGGTTTGAAGGGACCGTTACGGTCATCAAGTCCAACCATCAACCTAACACTGCCAAAAGTACCACTAAACCATATCCCTAAGCATCACTTCTACTCGCCTTTTAAATACCTCCAGGGATAGTGATTCCACCACTCACCTGGGCAGCTTGTTCCAATGTTTGATAAACCTCTCAGATAAGAATTTTTTTTCCAAATATCCATATTAAACCTTCCCTGGTTTAACCTGAGGATGTTTTATCCTGGAAGATTCTTTATTTAGTTTAAATACACAGAGAGAACCGGTCCTCATTTTCACAGTCTGTGGGTCTCACAAATTTGGACAGGTGTGTAGTTGGAAACACGTCATCTAATGACATTTCATTTTGGACAACATTACACAAAGAACAAATCAAAACAAAACAAAACCCCCCAAACAACCCCCCAAACACCAACAACAAAAACCAATCATCAAGTGGGCTTTGGTTATAGTGAGACACATTATGTGTAATTTGCAGAAGAAGACATGTCATTACTTCTGAAAATCATAGGTCATCAATTTCCAGAGGGCATCCTTGAGCTCCTGGTTCCTCATGCTGTAGATGAGGGGGTTCACTGCTGGAGGCACCACTGAGTACAACACTGCCACCTCCAGATCTAGAACTGGGGAAGAGATGGTGGGGGGCTTCAGGTAGGCAAACATGGCAGTGCTGACAAGCAAGGAGACCACGGCCAGGTGAGGGAGGCACATGGAAAAGGCTTTGTGCCGTCCCTGCTGCGAGGGGATCCTCAGCACAGCCCTGAAGATTTGCACATAGGACAGTACAATAAAAACAGTAGTCTGAGTGTGAGCAGGAGAGCTTGAGGATCTGGGGGATTTCACAGAAGAACTGGTCCAGGGCATTGCCTTGGCAGAGGGGGAGTGAAAATGTATTGGCCGTGTGCAGCACAGCATTGAGGAATCCACTGCCCCAGGCAGCTGCTGCCATGCGGACACAAGCTCTGCTGCCCAGGAGGGTCCCGTAGTGCAGGGGGTGGCAGATGGCAACGTAGCGGTCGTAGGCCATGACTGTGAGAAGAGAAAACTCTGCTGTAGCACAGAAATAGAAAAAAAAAAACTGTGCAGCACATCCTGAGTAGGAAATAGCCCTGGTGTTCCAGAGGGAATTGGCCATGGCTTTGGGGAGTATGGTGGAGATGGACCCCATGTCGAGGAGTGAGAGGTTGAGGAGGAAGAAGTACATGGGGGTGTGGAGGCGATGGTCACAGGCGATGGCGGTGATGATGAGGCCGTTTCCCAGGAGGGCAGCCAGGTAGATGCCCAGGAAGAGCCCGAAGGTCACGAGCTGCAGCTCCCATGTGTCTGCGAATGCCAGGAGGAGGAAGTGGGTGATGGAGCTGCCGTTGGACATTTGTTCACTCTGGGCATGGGGCACTGTTGAAAGAGGAGAAGACACTGACAAGGTACGGCAGACTTCTTTGAGCCCATCCTTTGCCATTTCCCAAAAAATTCCCCAACAATGACTTCTCTTTCTTTGGCATACTTTCAATCGGCTCTTTTTTGTGTGATCAGGTTTGTGCTGCTGAGGCATTTCCTTTGAATGGGCAGAAATCCTCCTCTTTCCCATCGCTTTCAGCCTAAACACTGGAGAGCCCGGAGGGACAAAAGGGCTCTCTGTGCCCTGGTGCAGAGTCAGGAGAGCTGGTCTGCCCGCCATTGACCTGCTGGTCACCACGCAGGTAGCCCTGCTTACACCTCTCTCCATAGGAGAATGGTCTCCTAAAAAGGTACTTGAAGAAAAAAAAAAAAAAAAAAAGGACTACTTTTGGGTGTGAGACAGACCAGTTTGAAAGCCCATTTCTCCACACTGTTTTCTCTCTCCCTGTGCAGCTGAGCAGAGCGGGATGCAGAAGGGTGGAGGGGCTCTCTGCTGCCTGGAGCTGTCCCTGCCAGGAGCTGTGGCTCTGTGCCCAGGTCTCCCCCTGCCAGTGCTCCCAGAGCCCATCCCACCCGCTGCGTGCTCAGCTCTGCCCTGCAGAGCCCTCCCAGCAGCAGGGCACTGCCCAGGGCCAGCTCTCTCTTTGCGGTTCCTCAGGAGCAAAGCACATCCAGCCTGATGCTGCAAGCAAAGGGGATGCTGGTGCTGTCTGTTGGTAGAGGAGTGGGTGAAGGCTCTTGATGAGGTTTGTGGTAGATCTGCTGATCCCTCAGTGTCACAGTGACAGCTCCTTTCCCTTAGGAGAAAGTTGAGAACACAGAGCCTGGAAAGGTCTTCATCTTTAAGGTAGCCCCTGCCTTGACTTTCCTCTTGCAATGCTGCCTCTGCCAATGTTCTCAGGGTGATCAGCAGCTGTGAGCAGCCCTGACACACGCAGCACCCTCTGGAGAGCAGAGGGACACTGCCCTGAAAGGCGTCACTATTCCACCCACAGCTTCTCCCCACAGCA
>NW_009649209.1:18178-19281 GCF_000708025.1 Charadrius vociferus | reverse complement strand
ATCAGTTAGTAACGGTGAAGGCGAACCTTTACTGTGTAAAATGAGATCCTCTGATTCTGCATGACAGGTTCGGGAATGACAGTTGGTGTTGGAGATGTTTCTTTGGTGATCGATTTTTCCTAAATATGTGTGCTTTAAAGCGTTTGACAGCTGGACACGAAATCTTTGGGTAATGCTTTTTCGGTGTTGGACAGGCAAAGGAAACTTTCCGCCGGCGTCATGAAGGAAAATAGAGAGATTCTTTGTCCCTACTGACAAAGGAGAGACTGTCGTCCACGTTTTAGGGGAATGCTGCTGCAGAAATGGTAGCAGTAGTGCGGTGGCACTTCTTCGTTCTTCGGTGGTGACAGGTTCAGGTTCAACTCACACTGTTTTGATTACAACCCTCGAATGAGGTAGGAGCAGTGAACGTGGTAAACTAATGATTCTGCATGATGCAGTCGGGCAAGTGTGGTGGACGCTTGGGTTTTGAGAATTTTCCTTCCTGATGGCTTTATCTGAGACGGCTCTGCTTGGGCCTGGTTGATAGCTGGATGCAAACCCGTTGCTTAATGTTGTTTGCCAAAGGAAAGGTGCGTGTGGTTCCTTAAATGGGGAAGTGACATGTTGTTCCTCCTCGTGAATATTGTCCCTCTTCGGAACTTCCCTCCCTACTTGGCTGGGGTTTCTCCAGGTGTTGTGGATGGGCAGTGCTGCTCCGTGTCTTGGTTTGTGGGTGCTCGCAGGTTGACGTTCACCCGAGAGGATTCGTCTGCATCTCTTGTGTTGTCTCGTATGAAGTAGTAACGGTGAAGGCGAACCCTTACTGTGTAGAATGAGATGTGCTGATTCGGCCTGACGGGATCGTGATTGACAGTGGGTGTTGGAGATGTTTCCTGTCTGATCATTTCTTCCTGAATCTGTGTACGTGGACGTGGTTGATAGCTGGACACAAAGCCGTTCCTTAATGCGTTTGCGATGTTGGACTCCCAAAGGATACATGCTTGCAGCTACTTGAATGGAAAAGAGACAGTTTCTTGATCTGTTGGGAAAGGAGTGAGTTTCGCCCATCTGTTTGAGGAATGCTGCTGCCGAGATGGCCGAAACGGTAGCAATAGTGGGGA
>NW_009649209.1:16392-18127 GCF_000708025.1 Charadrius vociferus | reverse complement strand
AGCAGGAATCAAGGGGCAGCACACCTTTGTTCTTCGGTGCTTGCAGGATAAGATTCAGATGAGAGGTTCTGCCTATGAGTTTCGAATGAGTTGGTCATAGTGAACACCGCAATTTCAAGATTCTATATGACTGAAAATGAGTGGGGAAAATGTGGTGGACGCTTGGTTTTAGAGATTTTTTCCTTCTTGATGACTTTTTCTGCAAACGCTGTTACAGATTGTTCCTCCCTAGTGATTGTTCCCCATTATCCTCTGTGTTTCATCTCGTCTTTTGGAGGAAGGCAGATGCAGCAATGGCTGCATGAACAGGAAGGATAAATTTTATCCAGGGATGACCTTTCCGAGTTCTTTGTGGAGTTATTTCTCATTGTTTTCTTCCATGCTGCGTGGTCATTCCCTCTTTTTTACCGTTCCTGATCTGTCTGTCATACAGAGGTGAAGTCGTAAAATGGGATCCCAAGAAAAAAAAAATCACGTTTCGTATTACAAAGCCTGACTTCTTTTCCTCTCCCCTTTTCCCAACGAGAGGGGCTTTAACCTGCTTGAGGCCATTGACAGGGGAACACCAGGCTGAGGAATTCGGTCTCTCAGACACGTTTTCCAGTAGTTGTTGTGCCTGCTTGTTTACAAGGGAAGGGCTCTACCTATCCTGAGGACATATGCAAAACGGCAGTAAAGAACTCAAAATGACAGCCATTAGGCCCATGAATGAAGTTCATTTGCATATTTAGAAATGGCCCGTATAGATCAGAGTGATCACCTGTACTTGCTCTGCCGTCCTACACTTAAAAAGGGAACCCCCACATTAAAGCTCTTCAACTATCCTTTTCTAGTAGGAGCTGTCTCTGGAGATGTACCAACATTTCAATGTAATTCAACTGCTCTCATCCACTTCAAAAATACTGTTGAGAACGGATGGATATCCGTAAACCAGATGCACAGGAGGAATTTCCAGCAAATCCATGCAGCCTATGACTGCGAGCCTCTGCAGGTCATTTAACAAAAAATATTTAACTTTCGTATTTAACTTTACCTCTACCGCCATTAATATTCTACACGTCATATTACGAAAAATTATTTATCTTTACATCTGTTTTGATCAGCGAGTAATTTTTTCGCCCGCGGCATAAATACTGATCATTAAAGAAAAGAACGTCTTAGAGAAAAGCCAATGTAGGAAATCCCCGGTCTCCACTTGAGGGAGGATCTTCGTTATTTTGCTCTCTTTATCGGGATGTGGGAAATGACTGTGGCTGTATGACGCCCTCATGATCTGCAGAAAGGGGGAGGGAAAAGACATTCAAGCCCGACTGCTACAAAAAACTGTCGAATTGGTGGTGGCGACTGTACTTTCGGACTAATGGGATAGGGGTCGTAGTATTCTATACGTTAAAATAAGAAAAATTAATAGTTATAATATATCAGCATGACAGAAACACGTTTCCCTTCCATAAGAAATCACACGCCCGCGGGAGGCACGTTATTTCTTTCTGTTCGTGATCGCCTCTCGGCTGGAGAAAAGGCATGGCAGGAGATCACCGGTGGACGGGAAGCGATGTCTCCGTGGCGAGTGTCCCTTCCCGGCGAGCTGCCCGTGGGAAAGGCAGGCGGGCAGCGGTGTGTGGGTGCAGTACCGGGAGGAGGCTGCGGGCGCCGCTGTTGACCGAGGAGGAGCGAGAGGAAGGCCGGAGCGCTGCCGGCAGGCCCCCCCCCTGCGGCCCGGGCATCGCCCCCG
>NW_009649209.1:14777-15957 GCF_000708025.1 Charadrius vociferus | reverse complement strand
CGCGGTGCCCAAAGCCTTGCGGCTGGAGCAGCCGGCGCTGCACGACCGCGGTGTCCGCATTTTGAACAAAGGCAGGATGCAGAATTTCGCTCTGCACGGGAAGACGGGACATTTAGTGACGGCGGAGAGGATAGACAGAGAGCAGCTGTGCGAGAGTGTGCAGCAATGCGTGCTCCGCTGTGAGGTGATCGTGGATGGGGAAATGCAAATTTACAGAATCGAAGTGGAAATCACGGACATTAACGACAACGCCCCCAGCTTCAGGAATGTTGAACTGGAGGAGAGAATGAGCGAGATGACAGCCCCAGGGTCGCGGTTTCCCCTGCCCGAGGCTCACGACCCGGACGTGGGAGCGAATTCCGTGCAGACCTACGAGTTGAGCGGCGACGAGCACTTCTCGCTGGCCGTGCAGGAGGGCCCCGGCGGGGACCAGCGTCCCGAGCTGGTGCTGGCGAAGGCGCTGGACCGGGAGGAGGCGGCGTTTCACGAGCTGGTGCTGAGGGCGATGGACGGCGGAGAGCCGAGGCGGACGGGCACGGCGCGGATCCGCGTGTCGGTGCTGGACGCGAATGACAACGCGCCCGTGTTCAGCCAGGCGGAGTACACGGTGCGTGTGCCAGAGGACGTTCCCGTGGGCTCCACTTTGGTCACTGTCACGGCCACCGATGTCGACGAAGGGATGAACGGCAATGTTAAATACTCGCTGAAGAAAATCACAGAGAAAGCCGCACAGATTTTCCAGTTGGACGCCGAAACCGGAGCGATCTCACTGGTGCGAACTCTGGACTTCGAGGAAGGTGACTCGTACGAACTGGAGGTGCAGGCAAGGGACAGAGGAGAGCTTTTCGACACGGCGAAAGTCGCAGTCACGGTGAACGACGTGAACGACAACGCTCCCCATATTTCTGTGCGGTCGGCGCTGAGTGAGATCTCTGAGGACGCCACGCCGGGGACGGTGGTGGCCCTGCTGCACGTGCAGGACAGGGACTCGGGGGCCAACGGCGACGTGCGGTGCTCCCTGGACGGCGGCGTCCCGTTCCAGCTGCGGAGCTCGCGGGGCAGTTACTACAGCGTGGTGACTGCACAGGAGCTGGACCGGGAGGAGGTGTCGGCGTACAACGTGACGGTGCGGGCGTCGGACGGCGGGGCGCCGCCGCTGTGGAGCAGCGCGGTGCGGGCG
>NW_009649209.1:10034-13969 GCF_000708025.1 Charadrius vociferus | reverse complement strand
CTCGCACTTCGTGGGCATCGACGGCGTCCGCGCCTTCCTGCACTCCTACTCGCACGAGGTGTCGCTCACGGCCGACTCGCGCAAGAGCCAGCTCCGCTTCTCGGGCGGCAGCTGCTGCGACACCCTGCCGGCCCGCCCGCCGCCCGACGAGCCCGCGCCGCTGCTCGGGGAGGACCCTGCCGCCGCCCGCCGCGCCGAACCCGACCCCGACCCCGACGCTCCCCCGGTGAGTTCCTCGCACCACGCGTGCTCCAAGACGCTTCCCTCTCCTGCTTCTCTGCCCTTTCCCACTTCTTTTATTCTGCGTCCCCCATAGCGTGGTTTAGTTGCAAGGAAGTCCACACCTCTTCCTCTCGGAAGATTGAGTTCTTGGTCTCAATGTTGCACTTGGTGTGGGAGAAGTGGGGCTGCTGTTGGCTTGAGCTTTGTTAGAGTGGCACTTCGTGTTTTTATCGTGTCGTTTCTGTGTTAGATTCTGTTCACTGAGCCAATCTCTCTCGTAGAAACACTCCTCTTTTACTTTTAGATCCTTGTTGTTTCTTCTGTGAGGTGTAGTGAGCAGACAATGTATCTTTGTCTTCCTACAGAGATGAGGAGATATCTATGTGAAGTCCGTGGGTGATCCTGGTGCATAGTGAAGGGAAATGATCTGGGCATATGTCAGCTTTCTGGATCTGTGGAATATTTAATATGATGTATTTTTCTGACTGTCCCATATGTAACTTTCATGTTTACATCTGTAAATACGAAGACTTCCACAGACACGTGTTTGTTTTAAACTGTCACTGAAAGAAATGCTCTGTCTTGTCACATAGACACGGAGAGAAGTCAAATACTATGAATGGTAAGGAGAAGTTGCATGTGCCGTATTTCTTTCAATGGAGTGTATTTCCAAATTTGGAATATCAGTTTTCAGTTCTGGACTGCGTAAAATTGGACTGGAGGTGTCTTGGTTTTTTGAGTTTTTTTGGTTAAGGTTTGAGAGTCTTCCAAATTGCCCAATGTGCTGTGGTTGGGGGATGGTATCTTTGAGTTGATACTTTGACCACTGGGTCTTTATTGGAGTTGCGTATCGCTTTTGCCCTTGAGAACATTTGACATTTTGTCAAATGAGTGTGATAAATAGAGAAATCTCTTTGCATATGTCCAGGTAGGGAGCCTTGTTCTCCGTAAGGTGAAGTTGTGCGTGCAGCTTTACTTTCAATGGTATCTGTCTGCAAAAGTTGCTTTTGTGTTGTGTGATGTTGGGGCAGGGTGAAAAATACTGTCTGTCCAGAGCCAGGGCATATGAAAATTATTTCTGGGGTCTAATTTGAAATGTCTGAAAGATGTAAAGATGGTGTAAAAGTTCAGTTGGTCCTAGTTGTTAGATGAGGCCCACAGTTGTGGTTCCATGCATTTTCCTCTTTTTTCGTGTCCAAGGCAACTACCTTGAGGAACTGTGGCTCTGGTCTTTGGTGTGAGCTCCTGTGTGAGCCTCCTGTGGACTTTTTATTAACTAGATACCGTTCTTGTGTGTACCTTCTAATCTGACCTACCTGGCACATCATCTGTATACCAGACATAATCTGAAACGTAAAGCTCTGATTCCTTCACTGCTTCTGGTTTCCGATTCTCACCTTGGTTTTTCTTTGGGTGTGGTTTGTTTGGGTTTTTTTTGGTCCAGGTCTGAATCTGCTTCTCACTGTGGCTGGTAACCCTTAAGACATTGAAAGACTTCTTGTATTTGCTGGGCTGGGGAAACAGTTTCCATCCATACCTTGAAGGTGTTCAGCTGTGAAGATTAAGACTTTGATAGACCTCTGTTTAGCTACTATGTCACTTAATTAAATGTTCTTTTGCCTGTGGCTGGCGTTTAGCCAAAATATAGAATATTGTCTGTGGTGCACATAACGGCTGTGAATGCAGAGCAAGGAGGGTAAGAGGCTTGCTCTGAACCATGAAAATAGGTCGTTCAATGTTTTTTTTAACATGTTTTTGACATGTTTTTCATGCCTGGTGCTGAGTCCTGTGCCTTTTTTTTTTTTTACCCTGGATTCCCTGTCCTGAATGATGATGCCGGTCCTCCAAGCATAAAGTATTTGCACAATAAACGTGCATATAGAACAATGATGCATGGGTAGAAGGCTCATAATTCCTGTGTGAAAGCTCCTTTATCCATCCATATTTCATTGGAACGTTGTGATGTAGAGTTTCTTCATAGACAGAATTACACTTTTTTTCAGGCCTTTGTTTCTTGCAAAGCCACACTTCACTTCAACATGTCTGGATATTACTTTCACTTTTGAAAGTGTGAGTGTGGTTTTGCAGCAATACCTATCCCTGTTAAGCCGTCAGGCAGCTGAAGATAGCCTAGGATGACTTAACTTGAGAAAGAGGCCTATGATAAGTGCTTACACTTACGAATTCATATTTATAAGTAGATGACCAGAAAAAAATAGCAGAAAAAAATGGACAATAGCTGATGACTCTTTCTTAAAATGACGCCCCCTACTATGTTGTCCAGAGGAAGACTTTAGGCTTGCACGTGTTCTTGAAACCGCAGTGATAACAAGGCTTAAGGTAAGAATAAGAAGACTTCCCAGTATCTTTCCCTGATGAGACTTTAACATTTCCTTGCCTTTCTGGTTAATTTTTTTTTTTCTCTTCCTGGTTTCCTATGTATGTAGGTTTAGTTCAAAGTAGTGGCATACCTTTATATCGCCACGTGTAGCTGCTGACCTCCTGGAGAGCGATTCTGTGGAAAGGGACCTGGGAGTCCTGGTGGACAACAGGATGACCATGAGACAGCAATGTGCCCTGGTGGTCAAGAAGGCCAATGCTTAAAAATACTGCAAGGGAGGGCACCAGGGGGTTGGTTACAGTCTTTTTTCAGTGGTGCCCAGTGACAGGACAAGAGGTAACAGTATAAACTTGAACAAAGGAAGTTCCATCTAAAAATGAGGAGGAATTTCTTTATTTGAGGGTGGTAGAGTACTGGCACAGTCTGCCCAGGGAGGCTGTGGAGTCTCCCACTCTGGACACAACCTGTTGTGCAACAGGTTGTGAAACCTGTTGGGGGTGACCCTGCTTTGGCAGGGGGGTTGGACTAGATGATCTCCAGAGGTCCCTTCCAACCCTGACTGTTCCATGATTCTGTGATTCTGTGATTAGTGCCTCTTGCTCATGCTACAGATTTTGTGGAAGGCAGGAGATGTGAGGTTATGAGTGTGGAATGTAGCATGTGATAAAAGAGGGGAGGAGATTCCTTTTTTGGTGTGATTGTGGTGCATTATATCCTTGTGATATGTTTTTGGTAATTCTGAGGGTCAGAAGCAAACCTGCCAGTTGTGTAGGTCTGGAGGGAAGAATTGGGGAAGGTCTGTTGGCAGGGGGCTGTAGCAGAACTGATGGTCAATTCCCTGCTTGTCATAGTTACCCTGTTAGGCACACAATTGTGGTACCATGTAATTTCAGTTCCTTCAGCTCAATATGTTTTTCCTTAGAAATATTATTGCACCTGATCCATTCATATCTGTCGCAGTAGTATCTGATATCACTAACACTGTCATCAATGAGTGTCATGGTTTCATCTGGGATGGAGTTGACTTTCTTGCTAGCAGTTGGTATAGTGCTATGATTTGGATTTGGGATGAAAATAGTGTTGGTGAAATGTTCTTGGTTGTGCTGAGCACTCAAGGCCTTTTCTGCTCCGCCTACCGCCCTGCCGGGGAGTAGGCTGGCAGTGCACAAGAAGTTGGGAGGGGATACATCTGGAACAGCTGACTGCAACCCACCAAGGGCTCTTCCATGCCATGTGACATCATGCTCAGTATCTAATTCTTGGGGAAGAAAAAGGAAGACGGGGACGCTTGGAGATATGGTTTTTGTCTTCCCAAGTAACCATTACATACGCTGGATCGCTTCTTTCCTGGAGATGGCTGAACACATGGCTG
>NW_009649209.1:6661-9385 GCF_000708025.1 Charadrius vociferus | reverse complement strand
AGGGTCATGGGAATTTAGGAATGTTAGTGGAATGTGCTGTTGAAGGACAGAAGAGGGATGGTTTGCTCTTTGTCTGTTCAGTGCCTAGCTGTAATGTAATGCAACATGAATCTCTTCTACCCAAGTAAGTTTGGCCTAAGATATCAGGAGTTCTGGGAGGTGCTTGCTGTGTGTTTGCATGTTGTCCTCAAGTATTGGTTTAACACTTTATTGTTGTATGTATGATAAATTCACAAGGGGAACTTTGGGGGAGCCAACTGTGTCTTCATTTCTTTCTAAATGCCTTAACTATGTGTCTAGTCTAAGTGCCATAATGTCGAATAATATGTTCTAACCACTTCCATTCTGGAGGTGTTCACTTCTTGCCTTGCTTGTTTTGATGAGCTCAAGGTGGGCTGTCTTTTCAGCTGATGTGTGGAAGATCACATCTGTTACATTTAGCTGACTGTCCCATATGTGTTTTTCATGTTTAAAGCTGCAAAGAGTATGTTTCCATAAAATCCCACTGGAAGTGATGCTCTTGCTTGTCACATACAGATCGTGAGAAGTCCATGCCACATTGGTGAGAGAGTGGCCTTGAAACAGGAAGAAAGGAGGTTGAATCCCCCATCTGGCTGGGCGATGTTACAATTTCATGCCCAGTGCCAAGGCCTCTGTCACTTACACTAAGGCTGCCTTTACCAAACTCCTGAAAGGGGATGACAATCCTCTGGTGAATTTTGGCTGCAAGCAGGAACCATGGAAGTGCAAACATGCTTCAGTGGCACTGTGTCTAATACCTGCTGTATGAAATGCTCCTGATTGTATACATTTTTCTGCAGCCTTGACCAATCTTCAGCTGTTACTAGTGCCTCTTGCTAATGTGAAGTAACTGCTGGGGTTTTGTCAGTCTTAAAATTTTCCTCTGGCTGACATACAAGCAAAATACGGGACACTGCCTGTGGATTAACTAAAGGCTGTGAATGCAGAGCAATGAAGGGATGGTTTGGTTTCATGCCTGGTGCCAAGACCTGTGCTATTTGTTTTGTTATGCTGGTTTCCCTGTCCTGAAATGTAGGTAAGACATAATTTTATGTGTGAGGAAAATGAAGCAGAAGCTGAGAGAGAATCTGTTGTAGTCTCTCAGAAGGCTGAGCTTGAGAAAATGCCCTTGAGAAGGTCTTTACACTTACGGCTTCATATTGGTATGCAGATGAGCAAGCCACACAGTAGAAACAAATTTCTGAGAGCTGATGACACTTTCTTAAAATGAAACTGCCTCCTACGTAGTCCAGAGTAAGTCTTTAGGGCTACCCTTGCAGCTTGAGATATGAATGCATTCCAGTTTGATGACCCATTCTCTATGGGATGATGGCTCCTCATTTATTTGTGCCATTTATCATTCACGTGCTTTAGAATCCTTCTTTTTTTCTCAGAGTGGTGGTGAGCAGGCAAATGTACCTCCATCCTTGGTGTGATCAAAGCCTCTTATCCTCTCATGACAGGATTTTGTCAATGATGAGACGGTCAGAAGAAAACCTGCCAGTTGTGAGGGGCTGTAGAGAAGACAGGGGAGCTCTGGATGAGTTGGACATGGACATCAGAATACTCTGGGGAGACTTATTGTGCATTTTTGTCTCTTTTGGAGACTTTTTATGCCTTTTTCATATGGAAAAGGGGCTTCAAAGAAAGACGGGCGTGTCATGACAGGGAAAGGGGCAACATTTTTAAACTGAAAGAGGGTGGGTTTCAAATGGTCAAAAGGAAGAAATGTTTTAGGATGAGAGTGTTGAGACTCCGGCACACGTTTCCCAGGGAAGTTGTTGATGCTTCACCAGCGAAAGGGTTAAAGGACAGGTGTGACTGCGCTTGGAGCAACCTGACCTATTGAAGGATGTGCCTGCCCATGGGAGAAGGGTTGGACTAGATGATCATGGAAGGTCCCTTCTAATCCAAACAATTCTCTGGTTTTATCAAAGATTTGACGTAGCTTTGCACTTCCCTATTGTCAGCCCCTCAAATATGGAGACCTAGAAGAAGGAACTTTTGTTAATCATAAACAAAATCGTAAATGTTGTTCTGCTATCTTTGCACAGAGCTGGACACATTATGTTTAGTGTGAAATATTTCTCACTGTAATTCATCTCCTCCCGAGAAGAAAAATCAACAATGGGACAAATATCGGAGACTTCCATGATCAAAATGAAGAATTTCAGGGAAGATCGAAACAGTTTGCTGGCCCAAGGATTGCACTGACTTCTGCTTCCTTCTCTCTCTGATTCCTTATTATTACTCCAACAGAAACTCTTCCTGAAAGGCTCCTAATGTCGTCCCTAGTCAGAACATAATTTCTCGCTCTTATAATTCCATCTTGATTTTCTTCAGAGCTGCTGATTTCCTTTATTTATGGCTCTGCCATGAATAATTGTTACTGGTTATTCATTCCGACTCAAGGAGGTGACCCGGAAAGTACCCGACAGCTTATCTATTTTCTAAAAGCCTTTGTAGTCGAATTAAGAATGTGCCCTGCAGTTACAAATTCTAAAAGAATGAGAGACCCCAAAGCTGGTTCCAGCCACTAAAGAGGCGGCAAATGCCCGGACCCCCGGAGAGCGCGGCAATCGTGCGGCTGCAGTGGCGCGGCGGCGCCTCCGGGTGCCGCTGTTGGCCGAAGCGGAGCGGCGCTGGAGCCGGAGCCGCAGCCGGAGCCTCAGCCCGAGCCGCCGCAGCGGCCCCGCCCCCCCG
>NW_009649209.1:3256-4111 GCF_000708025.1 Charadrius vociferus | reverse complement strand
GCCCATCGTGCCCGCGGAGGAGCTGCTCGGCGGGGAGCCCTGCGGGAAGCGGAGCCCGAGCAGCAGCGCCGGCGCGGGAGAGCCGCCCGCCGACGCCCCCGCCCCGCAGGTGTGTAAGCCCGCGCGCTCTCGCTGTTTTCCTTCACCTCCTCTGAACCTCCCTGCCTATTTCTCTGGTTTTTCTCCGGGTGGTGTGCATGGGCAGTGCTGCTCCGTGTGTTGGTTTATGCGTGCTGACATGGTGAAAGTCAGAGGGGAGATTTTGGCGATATTTCTTGTGTTGTCTCAAATCCTATGAATTAGTAACGGTGAAGGAGAACCCTTACTGTGTATGGGTGTGGTGCTCACACAGTTTCTCCGTGAAGAAATAAGAGATCCGGGTAATAATTCCCTTCTATTCAGAGCAGGTCGTTAATAGCTCAGGTTCTGCTGGGCAGTTTTATCTACATCTCTTGTGTTGTCTCAAGTCGTGTGAGTTTGGTATGGTTAAGGCGAATTCTTACTTTGTGGAACGAGATCTGCTGATTCTGCAGAACAGGCTTCGTGTTGAAAGTTGGTGGTTTAGATGTTTCCTTTCTGATTAATTTTCCTGAAACGGTGTGAAACTGTGTGCTTGGACCTGGTTGACAGCTGGACACAAGTCCGTTGGTTAATACTTTTTCGATATTGGTTTCCCAATGAGAAGTGCGTTTTGCTCCAAGAATATAAAAGAGACAGATTCTTAATCCCTGGTGAAAGAAGAGAGCATCGCCCAACTTTTAGGGGAATGCTGCTGCAGAGAGGACAGATATGGTAGCAGTAGTGGGACGAGTTATCTTTGTGTGAATGGGGAGTGCTCATCCGTGTGCCTGTGAA
>NW_009649209.1:1294-3202 GCF_000708025.1 Charadrius vociferus | reverse complement strand
TCTTGTTTCTTTGGTGGTCACAGGTTCAGGTTCAGCTGAGAGGTTTTTACTACAACCCATGAATGATTTAGTAACATTGAACGCGGTAAATCAATGATTCTCCGTGACGGAGTCGGGAAAATGTGGACTCTTGGTGTTGAAGGAAGATATTTCCTTCTTGATCGCTTTTTCTGAAACTGTTGTACTGTTTGTTAATGCTTTTTCCTGAAGGAGACATGCGTGTGTCTTCCTGATTGAAGGAGTTATAGCTTGTTCCTCGCTCGTGAATTTTCACCTCTTCTATAGTGAGCCCTCTCATCTTGGGGTAAGGCTGCTGCAGGAATGGCAGCATTAATGGGACGGGTGAATTTTGTCCACGCATGACTTTTCTGAATTATTTTTGCCGTTCTTTTTTTTTTTTGTCTGTGTTCTTTGTGCAGTTATTTTTCTTTTTCTTCTTCCATGCTGGGTGGTAATTCCATCTTTTTTACCTTTTTTGATCTGTCTTTAATACACAAGTGAAGGTGTAGAATGGGATCTCAAGAAAAAAAAAACCAAAATAAAATGTAAAAAAAAAACCCACGAAAAACAAAAGCGTTTAGTATTTCAGACCCTGTCTTCTTTTCCTCTCCCCTTTTCTGAAAGAGAGCTGATTGGACCTGGTTGATCGCGTTAGCAGTGTAGTACTATACTGAGAAATTTTGCCTCTCAGACATATTTTCCAGCACTTATTGTGTTTGCCTGTTTAGAATGGAGGGCTCTACTCAGTCTGAGAACATATATAAAACGAGCAGAAAATATTCAAACCGGTAGCAATTAGGCACTTGACTAAAATCCATGTGCACATTCAAGCATAGTTTAGGGTGTGCAGCCATCCTTGTCTTCTACAGTATTTTGGTGAAAAGGTGTCCTACCAACATGAAGATTCAAGAATTAGTTGGATGCTTTACTGGCAAGCATCAATTTCTTACACCGTGCTTTCTGAGAAAATCAAAGTTCCTGCTGCTTGGGTTAATGAGCCTGAATACCTCTCGTTCTCCGAGGCGGGTGGGTCTGAATATTTTCTATATCAGGGACTGTTATTTTTTGCTGTCCTTGTACCGGTGATTCAAGCATGACAGCTACAATAGTTCCTGATGGAGACTGTGCTTTTGGACGACTGAGATAAGCCTTGTAATATAATACACGTCCTGTAACGAAAAATTATTTTACTTTATAACTGTCGCCATTAGCAAGTAATTTTACCCGTGGAGTAAAAATAACACGCATAGTTAAAGATCAGAATGGCTAAGAGAAAAGCCAATGCATGAGATCCCGGTCTCCATTTGCGGGAGGATCATTGCTGGTTTATCCTATTGGTCGGCTGCGGGGAATTACTGTTGCTGTAACAACGCCCTTTTATCTGCAGAAAGGGTGAGGGAAACGCCATTCAAGTTCGACTGCTACAAAAAACTATCGAATTCGTGGTGCATGTGGTGCTTTGGAACTAATGGGATCAGGCTTCCAGTATTCTAGACATCATAATAAGAAAAAATAATAGATATATTATAAAAAGCATTACAAAACCAAGTTTCCCGTGCGGTAGAAATCACACACTCACGGGAGACGCGTTATATTTTTCTGGTCAAGATCGCCTCGACGCACAAAGGAGAGTTTGGCTGAAGAAAAGCGATGGCGAGAGTCCCTTCCCGGCGAGCTGCCCGTGGGAAAGGCAGGCGGCCAGCGGTGTGTGGGTGCAGTGCCGGGAGGAGGCTGCGGGCGCCGCTGTTGACCGAGGAGGAGCGAGAGGAAGGCCGGAGCCCTGCCGGCAGCCCCGCCCGCTGCGGCCCGGCTCGCTCGCTCGCTGTCTGTCTGGTCGGGCGGGCGGTGTGCGAGCGTCCCCGCGGTGCGGAGCCGTGCTGCAGCGAGGCGGAGGGGACGGGGGCAGCG
>NW_009649209.1:0-1100 GCF_000708025.1 Charadrius vociferus | reverse complement strand
GGGCGACGTGGCCAAGGACCTGGCGCTGCAGCTGCCGCCGATCCCGGACCGCGGTTTCCGCGTTGTCTCCGAAGGTAGGACGCAGTATTTCGCTCTGCACGGGCAGACGGGACATTTAGTGACGGCGGAGAGGATAGACAGAGAGCAGCTGTGCCGACTGGTGGAGAAATGCGTGCTGCGCTGTGAGGTGATCGTGGAGGGGGAAATGAAGGTGTACGAAGTCGAAGTGGCAATCACGGACATTAACGACAACGTCCCCAGCTTCCGGGACATAGAAACGGAGCTCAGAGTAAGCGAGATGACAGCCCCGGGCTGGCGGTTTCCCTTGATCGAGGCTTACGACCCGGACGTGGGAGCAAATGCCCTGCAGGGCTACAAACTGAGCGGCGACGAGCACTTCTCGCTGGCCGTGCAGGAGGGCCCCGGCGGGGACCAGCGTCCCGAGCTGGTGCTGGCGAAGGCGCTGGACCGGGAGGAGGCGGCGTTTCACGAGCTGGTGCTGAGGGCGATGGACGGCGGAGAGCCGAGGCGGACGGGCACGGCGCGGATCCGCGTGTCGGTGCTGGACGCGAACGACAACGCGCCCGTGTTCAGCCAGGCGGAGTACACGGTGCGTGTGCCGGAGGACGTGCCCGTGGGCTCCGTTCTCGTCACTGTTACGGCCAGTGATCCCGACGAGGGCATGAACGGACACGTGAAATATAGTTTCCATAAAATTTCAGACCGTGCGTCGGAACTTTTTCACCTGGAGTCTGAGACAGGAGAAATATCTCTAAAGGAAGATTTGGACTACGAGGAAATCTCCTCACATGTACTCGAAGTGCAGGCTCGGGACGGAGGAGAGCTTTTCGATACGGCGAAACTCTCGATTGCAGTAACAGACGTAAATGACAACATCCCCCAGATTTCTGTGAGGTCGGTGCTAAGTGAGATCTCTGAGGACGCCACGCCGGGGACGGTGGTGGCCCTGCTGCACGTGCAGGACAGGGACTCGGGGACCAACGGCGACGTGCGGTGCTCCCTGGACGGCGGCGTTCCGTTCCGGCTGCGGAGCTCGCGGGGCAGTTACTACAGCGTGGTGACTGCACAGGAGCTGGACC